>NC_056729.1:1559539475-1559839475 GCF_019279795.1 Protopterus annectens | reverse complement strand
GGTTCTCAGCGAGGCGCCTACGCAGCCCCTGACTACCGACGACACTACATAGGCGGTGTCTCCTGTGCCCGAGGTCGCAGGCTCCTCGGTCCACACCCCGACTACAGATACTGAAGCCACTCTTGGCGGTGAATCTCAAAATGTGGACAGGTCTACCTCCTCTCAAGGTGTCTTCAGACCTTCCTCTTCTTTTTCCATCAAGGCTTACACTAAGTCTAAAGCAGCCATGCATTCTAAGAGACCAGCTACACAAGGCCCATCTCCAGGCCCCATGCCTAAAAAACAGATGCATAAAGTGGCTGAGGATTTGATTACTCTTATCAGGGGCTCACAACCCCCCCCCCCTCGGACAAAAGGCCCAGAGTGGAGGAAGAATCCCCCTCCTCTGATCAGGGCTTCATTATTTCAGAGCACTCTGATGAACAGGAACATCCTTACTCCCCTTTTGAAGACTCTGATGCTGAGGAGTCCATCCCCTCTGTCTCCCCCCCAGAGGATTACTCATTTGGGGAAACTTTGCATACCTTAAGGGAACACTTCCACTGGGAAGGCCAAGATTATTCAGATTCCAAGAAAAGGCTTAGGGAATTTCTCTTGCTACCTCAGCACAGGCCTCTAGCTATACCTCCTGTCTTGGACATACTAGATGATGTGTACTCAGAGGCCTGCCTTAACCCGGATTCTCTACCTCCAGCTCCAGTCAAGCCTGACAGGTACTACAGGGTTCCTGACTCACACCAGTTTCTATACAAAAGCCATGCTGCTGACCCAGAAACTATCTCACAGGGCCCCAAGGGAATTAAGGCCTCCACTGCTAAAAATCCATTGCCTTCCGAGAGAGATTCCAGATCCTTAGAAAGGTGGGGAAAAAAGGTATATACCTCGGCCACCTTAACCATGAGGGCATTAAACTGTCAGTTCCATATGCTAAAGTACCAACAGTTTTTGTTATCACAATTGAGAAGTAAAATGTCACAACCTGAACAACCAGACTTGAAGGAGTTGCAAGATTTGATGCATCATACCTTACAATGTGGTTTTGATGCTCTAGAGGCCTCATGTAGAGCTGCTGTTACAGGATCAGTCATACGTAGGCATGCCTGGCTCAAGGAACAAACCTTACCAGATCATGTCAAAGCCAAATTACTAGATGCCCCTCTACAAAAGGATGTATTATTTGGTGCTAATGCTGAGGAGGTATTAAGGAAAATGGAAGAAAAGGCTAAATCAATGCAAACAGTGAAAGACTTTCTACAGGTACAACCCCCACGTTTCAGTAGAAATTGGCCTTCCAAAAATTGGTCCTTTCCAGCCATGGACAGACCCCAAAGAGGTAGATACAGGCGCCCGAGGGGCAGAGGGCAATCCCAAGGATCGTTTAGAGGCAGAAAATGGCAAGCTCCTACACAAAGAGGTGGTGAGGATAACCCGCAATCATTCAGAAAGCAAGCCCAATGACTTTCCCCTTTGCATGCCAAACAAGACTCAAATGGCAGCACCATTAGGTTTAAAATTGGCATTATTTTCAAAAAATTGGCATATTGTCACAAAAGACAAATGGATCCTGGACATTATAAAGAGAGGCTACAGATTCCATTTTCACACCCTTCCAAAAATGAGAGGCATGCCAAACCTGCCACACAATCAAAGGGCAGAGGCACAAAGACTAATTTAAGATCTCATAGACATGAAAGCTATTCAAGAGGTACCTACGCACGAACAAGGTCAAGGTTTTTATTCCAGACTATTCCTGGTACCAAGGAAGGGAAAAGATTGGAGACCTATTTTGGACCTATCCATCCTAAACACATTTCTACTGCACCAAAATTCAAGATGCTCACTCTACAGCAGCTTCTTCCCATGCTGGGCAAGGAGTCTTGGCTGGTAACATTGGACCTCAAGGAGGCATACCTGCATGTCCCAATCAGACAAAATTGCAGAAGATGCCTCAGATTTCTTGCAGGTTCAACCCATTATCAATTCTCTGCGTTGCCCTTTGGCTTATCTACTGCGCCCAGAGTATTCACGAAATGCCTGGCATCAGTGATTGCCTACTGCACACTTCAAGGGATACAAATATACCCCTATTTGGACGACTGCCTGATCCAAGCGGACAGCAAGCACATTCTTCTGAAACATCTGGCTTATGTAATAATGTTGTTGAATTCTCTGGGATACACAGTCAACAAAAAGAAATCAAGGTTAATACCCCCTCGGAAAATAATTTTCCTGGGTGCCAACTTGGACACAAACACCCAGATGGCCTACCTCACGCCAGAGAAGCAGGGGCAACTAACTCAATACTTCAGAACACTAGCAAATTGCACCAGGCTGACTGCAAGGAAAATCCTGCAGGCTCTGGGATTCATGGCATCTTGCATCTTACTAATCCCATGTGCAAAGCTGCATATGAGGAAACTTCAATGGTACCTGAAAAACCTATGGTCTCAACACAGCCACAGCCTGGAAACAATAATACCCCTAACTCCATTGTCTTCAAAAGGAATTTCTGTGGTGGGCTCAAGCATGCCAAGCAAACACAGGTCTCCCATTCAGCAAGCCTCAAGCAAAGCAAGTCATCACAACAGACGCCTCGGACTACGCCTGGGGTGCGCACATGACAGATCGGTGCATTCAGGGCAAATGGTCTCAAAAAGAAAAGCACCTACACATCAATCAGAAGGAAATGCTAGCAGTAATAAATGCTATTATAGCTTTCAAAGACCTCCTGCAACCAGGTCAACTATTGATAAGGACGGACAACACCACAGTAATGTGGTACATAAACAAACAGGGAGGAACCCATTCTTACCCCCTATGCAGACTGGCCATGTCACTTTGGAACGTGGTCATGGACTTACAAATCGAACTACAAGCACAGTACTTACCAGGCAAGGAAAACACGCTGGCAGACAACCTAAGCAGAAATATGACAGATCCACACGAATGGAAGTTGCATCCTCAAGTTTTTACAGAGATAATTCAAGCATGGGGAAGGCCAGACATAGATCTCTTTGCTTCCCACGAAAATCACCAATTGACAAAATTCTGCTCAAGGATTTTTCACCCAAAGGCCTGGAGAGTGGATGCTCTCTCTTTCAGCTGGACATCAATGACAGTTTATGCCTTCCCATCTCTTCCTCTGCTGCCCAAAGTTCTATTAAAAACCAGAGCAGACAGACCAAAGATGATTCTCATTGCTCCAGACTGGCTAAGACAACACTGGTACCCACTCCTGAGGAGCCTGACACATTCCCCACCATGGACCCTGCCTCTAATGCCTCTTCTTCTGACTCAGCACAGCTTCAAAACTCTTCACAGTCAGCTAAAAACACTCAATCTAGCCGCATGGAAGATTCCTTAGCATCACAACAGACCCTACTCTCCAAGGAGGTGCAGGATGTCATTTTGGAGGCCAGAAGGCCGTCTACCAGAAAAGCTTACTCCGCAAAATGGAAGCGGTTTTGTGTCTGGAATGAGAAAAAGGGACAGGATCCTGGAAAACTGAATTTACCTCAAATATTACAGTATCTTGCCGAGTTGCTAAGCAGTGGACTTTCTTTCTCCTCCATCAAAATCCATGCCTCAGCTATTTCTGCAGAATACAACACTGATCCACCCTTATTCTCTCACCCCCTCTTAAGACAGTTCCTCAGAGGGGCTAAGAATCTAAAGCCCCAAGGAAACAACCAATACGTGCTTGGGATCTCAATTTCATTCTAGAAAAACTGACCTTGCCTCTTTTTGAGCCAGCTGCCTCATCAGATTTGCAATATTTGTCCTGGAAAACAGCTTTCCTTCTGGCTATTACCTCAGCTCGTAGGGTATCGGAACTACAAGCTCTCATGGCTGTGCAGCCTTTCATCATCTTCCATCAGGACAGAATTTCCTTACGAACCAACCTGTCCTTTATGCCAAAAGTGGTATCCAGGGTAGCTTTGAATCAGGCTATACACTTACCTACCTTTTATCCTAATCCTCAAAACAAAGGGGAGAGATTACTGCATTCCTTGGACATCCACAGACAACTGCGTTACTATTTGGACAGAACAAAGCCTTTCAGGAAATCAGATCAGCTCTTTGTGTCCTATGCTATAGGAGCTCAAGGAAAGCCAATTTCCAAACAGACTATCTCAAAATGGATAGCCCACTGCATACGCTTTTGTTATTCTTTTCATGGCAAAACTGTACCTACAGGCATCAGATCTCACTCCACAAGGGCCACGGCTACCTCTGCAGCTTTTCTCAGAGGAGTTCCTACCAAAGATATTTTGGAAGCAGCCACTTGGAGTTCTGTGCATACCTTCTCCAAGCACTACCACCTTCCATTATACTCCAAATCTAGAGCGGGCTTTGCCACTGCAGTCTTGCAGGGCATTCTGGCTCCTCCTAGTTCCACCTAGTGCCTTCCACCCCTATCTTAGCTTTGGGATTCTACCCATCTGTTATGACTGCAGCTGTATGCACGATGAACATAGTACAGTTTTGTACCTACCATAAATGTAGATGTTCGAGTGCTAATACAGCTGCAGTCCAGGTTTCCCTCCCTCCTTCCCCTCTTGGGACAGGCCTATTGGCTAACACCTCCTCATGTTACCTGATTGGGGTATTCATTGTTGATGTATTTGCTTGCACTACTATATTTTAATTATATTGCATTGCTTTATCACACAAATTTATGTATTGCCTTCCTTCTGGGGGCACCTGACATCTGGGGCAAGAAAAACTGTAGAAAATGGCGTTGGCTGGTTCTTTATACCCCTGTCGCACTGAAGTCAGGGAAGAAGCGAAGACAACCGACGCCGGACCTAGACTTTGGAATTCGGCCGACCGAGGACCCGCCTGATGGCAGGAGAACCCATCTGTTATGACTGCAGCTGTATTGGCCCTCGAACATCTACATTTATGGTAGGTACAAAACTGTACTGTCTCTCTAAGGACAAACCCAACATTTATGCCAAAGGTGGTTTCCAGTGCGGCTCTTAACCAAACCATTCATTTGCCAACTTTCTATCCAAATCCCCAGAATAAAGGGGAGAGACTTCTGCACGCTTTGGACATACACAGGCAGCTACGATTCTATTTGGACAAAACAAAAGCTTTCAGAAAAACTGAGCAACTGTTTGTAGCTTATGCTGCAGGATCGCAAGGAAAGCCGATCTCAAAGCAGACGATTTCAAAATGGATAGGACACTGCATTCACTTCTGTTATGCACAACATGGCAAATCAATGCCTAAGGGCATTAGGCCACATTCTACCAGAGCAGCAGCCACTTCAGCAGCCTTTCTCAGAGGAGTACCAACCAAAGACATTTTAGAAGCTGCAACCTGGAGTTCAGTGCACACTTTCACCAAGCACGACCACTTACCTCTTTACTCTAAATCCAGAGCAGGCATTGCCACTGCAGTTCTGCAGGGCCTGGTAGCGTCCCCTAATCCTATTTAGGTCCAGCCACCCAACCTCAGCTTTGGGATTCAACCCAAGTGTAATGAATGCAACAGTGAAACACAATGAACATAGTACAGTTGTGTACCTACCATAAATGTAGATGTTTGAGTGTATTCACTGTTGTAGTCCAGGTTACCCACCCACCATCCCCCTCTTCATTACTGGGACGTTTCTGTACCTCTCAACTCTATACAACCTATGTGGTGTATTTGCTTGTAGATGAAGGAAATGTTTATTTTAGTACATACATGCTTTTTGGCATAATTTTTTCCAGCCTTCCTATCTGGGGGCACCTGACATCTGGGGCAAGAAAAACTAAAGAAAATGACGTTGGTTGCATCTTTTATACCCCTGGCGCACTGACGTCAGGGAAGAGGCGACAGCAACTGACGCCGGACCTAGACTTTGGAACTCAGGCCGACTGCGGGTAGCCTGCCAGCAGGATAACCCAAGTGTAATGACTGCAACAGTGAATACACTCGAACATCTACATTTATGGTAGGTACACAACTGTACTTTCTTTGTAACCTCCTCAATTAATACCCTCTCCTAAGACCTAGTTGTGTGCCAAAATATCAACTAGTCCTCATAAAGGGGATAAATTCATCTCACAGCACCTCCCCTGGTTATGGCACAACCTACTCTTACATATTAGACAATATGAGACTGCATCATTCAAACCTCAGTTAGATAAATGGATGGTATCCCACAGATTCATCTCAGGAGTCACTGGCTACACATTTATAATTGTGGCATGCTAAACATTGTCTTATCTCAGTCCTTTCTGTGCTTCTCATTTCTCCTTTTTTTCCCCTCTGTTTCCCTTCACTCTGGCATAATCCCAAACTAAAAATATTCTGTCTGTATCTCACAGATTGTCTGCCTCCTACAATCATCAAACTATTAACTCACACTTGGGGGTTCTTTTGTAGTATTGTCGGCTAATACAGTGGTTGTCATACCAGTTGCTTAGTATAAACCTACAAACCAAATAGGGTAAGGTGATTTTCTGTTTAATTAATTATGTAGTGTGTTCAAATTAGAGTTACTAGTTCAGCAAATTCCATATTTAATTAACTGTGTATTTTGTTCTTTTTATCTGAGTAATTATTTCAGCAAACAGTGGGTGAGTTTTAAGAGATGGCTAGCACAATCTGGGAGTGCTGCCACCATGAGTTGATTGTTTTCATTTCTGTCCTAGCTGCATGTAATGGGGCTTCTTTTGCATCTATGGAAATGTTGAAATGTTTTGCTGATAACATTTATTTCTTGTGCATATGCAGCCCCATTATGTGTAGTTAGAAAAGAATTAAAAAACACCAGCTCACAATAATTAGCACTATGCAACAACGGTAGTCATGTCTGCATTTAAGCCATCTTTTTCATTTGCTTTTAGCATTTTTTAAGTGTTTGGTGTGCTTACAGGTATTAGAACTATACAGGCTCCCATAACTGTTATTAAATCTGAACGTTTAGTGTTGTATGGAAACATCTGTAGTGTGCCCCCCCCCCCTTAACTTACAAGAAGTTTCTTGCATAACAGTCTAGATATCCCTTCTCAGAGTTAAACAGAAGTAACTGTTCACCGTGAGAGGGGACTTGATTGGCTTCTTGCTGCCATGTAGGTAGCTGTTAGCAGTATGAGGGAACTGTAGTCAGGAAGTCCTTCTACATGGCACACCTCGTCATAAAAGGGTTCTCATCCAGGAAAAAAGAGGTCATTGTTCCCCTCTACTCATCACTCATTAGACCCATTACAACGCCCCTTTTGGAATGTACCTCACAAGACATCTGCAGCAGCTGAAATGGCTACAGAAGTACCTCACAAAGAGGATTACTGGCCTCAAACAAATGCCCTACACTGACCGCCTCAAAAAAACTCCAGCTTTACGCAGTAGCATATCGCCTATTCCGAGGTGATCTCTGCCTAGCATATAAAGCTATGTCAAACCCAGAGCTGTTGGACATGCTACACCTAAAGAAAGCCCAATCCCTCCGAGCTACACGCTCTAGGGGCCTAAACCTTGTCAACACAATAAACAGGACACGCTGGAGGGATAGATTCCTGTCCCAGAGACTTCCTATACTCTGGAACAAGCTACCCATCTACGTCAAGCAAAGTTCTTCATTAGCACTCTTCAAGAAAAATCTTGATGAGTGGATGGGAGATGGGAAATACACCCCGGGGGCCACTTCTGTGTCTCTGCTGGACAGTGGCACAGGAAAATAACTTTCTTGGGTGGCGTAAGCTATGGAACCTTGCTGGCTACGCTTGTGTAGGCCCTTGGGCCAATAGCCTAGTACCTACCTATGAACTTGCGTGGCTCCTAAGCACCATAAATAGTACTAGAGTGAGGGTCATTCTGACACTGCTGAGCAAAGTCAGACATATATTGAGTCTGTGTGTGTTTTGTACATTCACAGATTCAAAAAGCGATATGTACTACACAGAACTTCAGCAGTGTCACAGAGGTAAGTACAGATTAAAAAACATTTGTTTGTGTTTCTGTACTAATTTACTGACCATAGTGAGTCATTCTTTTGGATCAACGTAAATATCAATATGGTAGTCATAGTGAAAAACAAATATTTGTAGCCGGCATCAAGCCAAATCACAGACAAGAAGGTTTAATACACAGTTTAAGGAAAAGAACTGATAGACATATTCTTTTGGTCCCCTTGAGCCTCATCCTACTGACTTGGCCCCCAGCTCTAAATGTTAACCCCTGGTCTTCCAGCCATCCTTCTGCCCTCCCCCCAATTACTTTAGTATTGCTGTGGCTGGTAGTGGATCATATGGGCGTCCTGGGGGCTTGGCCATCTCTGGGTCTGTCTGGGGTGTTCTTTTATATGCCCTACCCACTTCCTTTCCCTGCCCCCATGCTAGCCGACTGCATCAAAGGCAATTCCCCTCTTTGGACCAAGCCTCCCCTTAGGGAGTTGCATCAATGAGCGGCTTCCCACCCAAGAAATGTGCGCCCTTCCCAAAATGCACTCCATCAGTCACCTGAGCCACTAATCGCACCTGGGTCACCTGGACTGAAGTCAGGGCTTTATCTATGTATACGACCAGAGCAGCATGATGACATTTTCTTGGACAGCATAGTAGAAATGTGAGGACTATGGTATAAGTATATAAAGCGCAGTGGCATTGCTATTGTTGGCTGCTTAAAAGTGAATGAAAACTCTCTCCCATTTGCAGCTAGTGAAGGATTCAGGATTGAGAAATACAAACTGCAAACCAAAGTCCATAATATTCAAAATCTCAATATGAGAACAGTTTTAGGTTGCTAAAGCTAGAAGGGTAGCTTGAAAACCAATGTTATGAAGGAAAACTGAGAGTTTTAAGATTATTTATGGAGGAATTACAATAAAGTATGTTACTCAGAAATAGCACTTTACAAGAGGAAAACAGATCTTAGCAAATATAGAAATGACGGACATAAGCCAGAGTAGATTACATTAATGAAAGAAAAGCATGAGAGCAGGAAGCTTGCATTATAAAATAAACTATGTAATAAAAATAAATATTTAACAAAGCATGAGCAGGAAGCATCACCTGTAATGTATTAAACCATAAGTTGTTGTTGTGTCTTTCGGCTTTTCCCGGTTAGGGGTCGCCACAGCAGAACTCTGGTCCGCTAATGATTGGCAGTTGATTTTACGTGCTGAGTTGCCAGCCCTAATGCACAAGAAGGAAATAAGTACATAAAGTAACTTCTTTGGGTCAGGTCACTGTAGCAGTTGATTGTGACATTTGGACTTAACCCTCATTATGTGTCGCCTAGCTGCATTTTGTAAGAAGAACCATCACACTTCCATTTACTAAGTAATAATGTGGGATGGTGCAGTGCTTCCTTATACTCACTTCCTTCTTTGTTCCATGTTCTCATTAATTCTTGTCACATTCTAAGTATTAAATCAGAAAGAAAGAAAGAATATGTGTAGTCGCTTCACTTTTTTTTTCTTTTTTTGAATTACAGTGATATCGTTCTTCATTCTCTTTGGTTATTATTCTTGTGTGCATGAGGCTGGAACCATTCCTGACTCCCAGACACTGGGAAGTGTAGTCAGTTCCTTTGGGGCCATCAGTGATCCTGCTGTCATTGGTGTGTCTGAAAATGTGCAGTGAAGTAGTTATTGTTCTCAATCTTCAAATATTCCAAAGTTATTTTGGAAATAAAAGCAGTAACTGAGCATGAGGTTTCTCTTCCAAGGTAGCCCACAGCCCAAAATAATAGAACCTCACTCTTCCTGAGCCCTGGTTCCTAGTACTGCTATAACAGTGGCAGATCCAGGTATTTGAAGAAGGGGGGGCGCAGTTTGGAAAATAGACCAGTGGGGTGGGGGAGGAAGTGGCAAATAGAAGGGTGAGGGCTGTGGAAAGATCACCTTAAACTGCTCTGACAACATGCATGAAAGACAGCAATATAAATTCAGATGCATATCATTGTGATGTGGCTGTCATGGTAGAGGCAGGTAATTCTTTCCCAGCACACAGCATATTTATAGGCAGTACCAGTTATTTCAAGGCATTCCTAGATGAGATATTTTGTTACCCATGCCAAGTCACAGTCCCTTTTAATGGCATAGCTCATATATACATTATGATAACCTAACGAGTCCCACTGAAATTGACATCACAACAGCAAGTACCATAGTAAATGTTAGTGGGTTTTGCAAGTAAATAATGATTTTTTGAAACAATGGGGTTTAAGTAATTAATAACAGCACAGCAAGTAAATCCCCAAAAGAAAATAGTCAGTTAATTATAGGCAATGTGACATATGACACATACATAATCTCACCTATTCTTCAGAATCTGAGTCTAAAATTCACTGCTATTACTTTTGTCTTCATTGTATTCAACTTGCAAACTGAGAAAATACCAGACTGATCTAAAAAAATGACCTAAAAACTTAAATAAATCATCTGAATTTATCAGATAAATTGTCAGCAAACAAAGAAATTTATTTTTTATACCACATCACACCATACCATACCATAGCATCATCATCAACCCCCCCTTTTCCCATTTTCTACATGAGATTGGGGTGTTGTGTAAATTCTCACCATCTCTCTCAACTGATTGCCATTTTCCTATCTCCTTCAACAGTCATGCCTAACTGTCACAGGTCACCTGTGACAGTCCATCCATCTCTTTGCAGGATGCCTTCATCTCCTCTTCTTCTGCCTTCTTCTTGTCAGTCCCAAACGTTCTTTGCCAAATTGTCTTCTGGTTTTCCTGTACATGTGCCTGAATCATAAGGATAGTCAAGCTATCAACATTGTGTGAACAACTGTCACGGTACCTGTTACAAGAAAGTATCTTCTCAGAGTCATAAAAGGGGGAAAAACATCATGGGGAATCTGGAAGGGTTATGTGCCCACACCGCACAGTGACAGAGGTAATGTAACTTCTAGATTTGAATGGTGGGTGATACAACTATATTTGCTTTGAATGTAAATGGGATGACTGACCCTATCTAGAAGGAGAAACTTACAGCTGTCCTAAAAAAAGGAAGGGGCAAATATAGCAGCATTGACAGAAACCCATTTAGGTCATCAAGAGTATACAAAATTAGCAAGATGAGGCTATATTCTGCTGGCAAGATCTATGTATGAGGGAGCCCAAATGAGGAGCACAGTAATTTTAACATCTGGTTCTATTCTGTACAAAATCATAAGTAGGTTAAATAATAAAAATGGTCACATAACACATAAAAAGTGGTATGTAAGTGCAAAGTGCTCTTTATTAGGTCAAGTGGTCATCATAATTGCCATAAAACCCTCCAAAGGCCCACTTCAGGTAGGTCAGAGTAATGCTCGTGGATTCTGTGAGATTTGCAGAGGGTGTGCTTTCCATTATAAGAGATTGGAATCAGATATTTGACTAGGAGAAATTCCAACAGTCATGGAAGAACATGACAGTATCTGTAATGTCATCAAAAGGGATGTTAAATCCAGCTAGACTGATTGATATCTAAAATGGTAAGACAACTGTGAAGGGAATAGAGAGTTTTCATCCCATTCCAATAGATTAAAATCCTGTCCTGATGTAGGCAGGGAATATATAGAACTGCCAAACATATTAATCAGGTGTAGAATATCATTGGTTGAAGACAGAGTTGTATTGAATGGTGGGCATTAAAGAACTGATGCATTGGAGGTTCCCAGCCTTTAAAATAAACTGGGAGGCTTTTGTTGATAAGATGAAATGGACTGTGCATCTTTGTCTCCTCCTCCTTTCAGCTTTCCCCGGTTAGTATTTACCACAGTGGAACAACAGTCCACAGAAAGATTGGCAGTGGAGTTTTTTTATGGTGTTGAGTTGCCAGCCCAGCACCCAACCTTCCACAGAAGGCACACACATTCACACCTAGGGCCAATTTAGAGTGGCCAATCGACCAACAGCATGTCTTTGGGAGGAAACCAGAGCACTCGGAGGAAACCCATGTGAATGCAGGGCCTGGGAGGACATACAGACTCCACACAGAAGGCACCCCAGCATCGAATCAAGGCACCCCAGCATCGAATCAATGAACCTCTTGCTGTGAGGAGGCAACGCTAACCAGTGCACCACCACGGCTGCCCATGAAATGACCTGTGGATAGCAAACTCAAATCTTTAGATAAGGTGACAGTTTAGGCTTTTGAGAATTGTAAAAAGGAAATACCTGCAGAAATTAAAAGACAGATACGCCACTATGGCAAGCAGGGAGCAGAAGGAGTTCTATTACAAGACAACACAAGTGCTGTAGTAGAAAGGCAAGGAGTTGAATGAAGCTGAGAAAAGAAAACAGTTACTAGAGTTGCAACAAAAGGTGCAGGGACTGGATGACAGAAGGATACTTATGAATTGTGATGTGATGTGATACAGGGCATATTGTTCTCAAATTCAGTGTCGATCTACCTGTATGATATGAAAGAAATATTTGTATGATATGAATGATATGAAAGAAAAATATAGGAACACAAAAATGTTTTACAATAGAGGAAAAAGGACACATAAACAAAGAGATTAATATCAGTGAAAGAAAGAAAGTGAAAGCTGAAGCAGCATGAAATCTGCTGGAGGCGTTTTTAATGAATTTTGTCTGATTACTGCATGTGTGGGAATGTACTGCATGAGCCTGGCACCCACAAAAAGAGCCTTCTAATTAATAGACAGACAAGTGATTCCCTATAATACCAACCCTAGACTATATTGTTCTACATAGAAAATGTCTGTCAGTAAAGTTGTTCTGCACTAGTTTTATTATTAGTATATGTTATTTTTTAATCTATATAGTTTTTGATAAAAAAGAGTTCCTCTGCCTAATATTTGAAAGTTGCTGTAGGATATGTAACTGCCACTGAAGGAATTATTCTGCATACAAAATATAAATGCCATGAAGTTCTTGAACAGATAATTTACAAACTGTTCACACACAGACATTGACTCACACACACTTTCTCATACAGAAACGAGCGGTTTAAATCACACACACACACACACACACACACACACACACACACACACACACACACCTTCTCTCTCAATCGAATGGCCATAAGCGCACAGGCGCACACACATTCAAGCACTTACCTTCTCTCTTACAAGAACCGCTAGCGTAAATTCCATGTGCGATTGTAGAATGTATTTAAATCTGAATTGGTGTGCGTGCATGCGATGAATGTATGGTCCTCCTTAAAGGAGAAAAAGCTTTCATCACAGAGAGAAGAGATGTTTTTTTTTTAATTATTGAAGCCTCCTGGCCAACCTACACCTGTAAAAGTGTCCCCCCAATAGTTAGAGCACCCTTAGCCACATTTAAAGGAACTAACCAGGATATGAGGATCAGGTCACCTGATTGTCACCATTAACTGCATTTCCGTGACTCTCAAAAGAAATAAAAAAAAAATAAATAAGACCTATATGATGAAATGTAGCAGTAAACAAGGAATGGTCTCAGCTATATACACTTTTGGCAGTGCATTTTTCTATTTCTGATTTCAAAAGAAAACTAAAAGCTTTTTCTTTTTCTGGCACCAGGTTGTGTGGGTTAACAAATAGGGGGAGGCGCGTGCCCATGCGTCAAGGCCTAAATCCGCCACTGTAATAATCAGTTGATTGCAGAACATTGGCAGAGAAAATTGCTTCACTTTGCTCAAAGAAATTCCAAACACCAACAGTGACTCTGGTTGTTGACTGACACTGGCTTGAGTTTCGGTTCCAGCAAAGCAGACCTACATCAGTATCAGCAAAGGCCCTGGAAAAGAAAGTTTCAGGGCCATTTTAGATGGTGGAGAGTGATAAAGACCTTGCTATGGCACGGATGATCCAGTTTCATCTAGTGTCTGCCGGAGGAGAAGGTGAGCCTGTTGCATGCAGCTGCAAGTGGTGAGATGTGCAACCTGGGGGTAGGTGTCTATTGCTCGTATCTGCTGTTTTATGATGACCTTCAATGAGCAAGTGCATGGTAGCATACATTTGCATAGTAGGAGGCATAGTGGGTCCCCCAAGTAGTGAGGGCCATGCATCTGCCTCCAAGGGGAAGGGGTCAGGATATATAAAAACATCCTATTAGTTTTGTTGCTAATAAGAGTACAAACAACTGACATGGCTGACTAAATGACACCTCACTGAGTGACCATCCCCTTCGAAGTTTTGAGGATGGCTTCCACTAGAAGGGAATGAAGAAGTTTAAGCCCAACTGCAGGGCCAAAAGAATTCTGAATAAGAAAGGAAAGTATCAAAAGTGGTCAACTCATTCTGATATTCCAGGACCTGTTACTCTGAGTCCCAGAATAGTGAGACTGAATGATTGAAAATATACCATTTATCATAAGTGGCAGAACAGATAGCATGCTTGCCTTTAGTGCTGGAAGATCAGAAGGTTGTGTGTTCTATTCCCATGATAGATGCATGGATTAATTTCCAATACTGATACTACAGTGCAGCATAAGGGGGATGATGCATTCCTGAATGTGCCATCCTTCATATGAGAAGTTAAGTCAAGGTTCTGTCTGCCTGATTTGGTATCACTGTTGTCGCAAAGGGCTGTCTATTGGACAGACACCAGTTGAATGCATCCTTTAGTGCAAGTAATCTGTTTCAGATAATATGAACAGAGGGACGGGGGTGGATTTTGTACTCTGGAGTCATAGCTGCACCTTTCCTTAGTGATCCATCTGGTGTAATATGTATCTGTATTGTCATATCAGGGAGTTTTCTTCTCAGTATCTGGAGTTATTGTGGTAATCCTTGTTTTTTGCTCATTACAAACAACAGTTCTGAGTAGGACAGGAGCATAAGCAGTTCTAGCTAATCTTGCTTCCTTTTTTTTTTTTTTTTGCAGTGTATGAATGCTAGGCATGTAAGAGATTTTCTTTTACTACTGCAGTGATCAGTTCTCAAACAGGATGGAAAGGACAGTCCCACATAACAGAACAGTAAGGCTTTCTCATTGATGATACAACAGTACTACAGTATTTGCAACTTTTGGTGAAGTTTCTTTGACACTCATTGCAGCATTCCACCTCATCTGCTCGACCCCTTTGCTGGCGTTTTGTCTCCGTAGTGGATTATCACATTCCCTTCAGACCTAGTAATATCTCCCTCCATCCCCCTTGTAGGCCACTCCGTCTTGTACCTCCTGGTTTGCTCTCCCATCTGAACGTTGACAGTATGTATCAATCTTTTTTTCTCCATGTTATATGCCTTAAGTTGCACTTTTCTAGCCTTTTCCATTTAACTACCTTTGTTCCTGGAAAGAGAATGTCATGGGCCAGGAATCACAGTCATTATTGTGCATTACATCCTGTTACGCATTCAGAGAAGGAAAGTTCATATATCACTTTCCTGACATTTGTTTTTCATTCTTTGTAGATCTGCATTTATTTCCTTTATTCACTTTCTCAGATGTAAGCAAGACTACACTGTACTATGTGTAAACTGTCAGTGAAAACGGCGGAACAAGAAGACAGCATTAGATGTATGTAGATAATATTGTTAGTGCCACCAGCTGAATTAGCAAGAGTTAATTAACATCTTAATGATGGTAAAGCATCTCAATCTCAAACATACAAATCACTTTGCTAAAAGTTGTAATAAGCTTGTGTTCAGCCAGACCATTAGTGATATTTAATTTAGGCAGGCAGTTTATAGCACCAGTGGTCAAGGGCTTTTTTTAATTTTTTTTTCTTTGACCGTGTTAGTCCCACTAGGCTAGTAGCCTCTTTTCAGGGGGAGACCTGAGGTGGTTTTTATACTACTAGAGAAAATTTTGCCAGGACATCTGAGAACCTCCACTGCTCTTTTCAATAGGTGCCATGGGATCAGGCAGGTAGGGCCTCAGTTTATTGTCTCATCTGAAGAAAGACACACTTAGGAGTGCAGCATCCTCCTTATCAGTCCATCTGCTTGGTGTGTGAGTAGAACCTACAGCCTTCTACATCATAGGCATGTGTGCTACAGTTGCATTATTGACACAGGTACATATCTTGTGTGCTTGGTTTTGATTATAGTGGCCTTAATTTGCATGAGGCACAACTTGTATCAAGTCATTTTTTTAACAGGTGAAGTAAACTGGCCTTTCTCTGTCTCTCTTATTTTTTGACTCAGGCTAAAAAGGCATGTTAGTGCAATTTGTGGAAAGTGGTAGGAAACTGGGCTCACTTAAAAAAACCCATGCAAAAACAGGGAGTGCACCCTATTAGACCAAGGTGCTACAATAATCCTTGTGAAGTAGCTGAGACACTACACTAAGTGAATAAATTTATTTAGAAGTTACAGCTTTCATGATGGCCTTTGAGATGTATGCGTTAGTGTGCTTGTCATCTAGTCAGCCTGAACTTGCTTTAGTGGTACATGTCTTGAAGTCCACCTGTTAACAAGGTACAGTCAAGAAGGTGAAAGAGATATTTTTGAAAGAAGTTGGGCAACATCACCAGTATTCTGTCTAGACTGTTTAATATACAGTAGTTCTACAGGGTTGAAGAGGGCATATGTTGCCCCTTTCACAAATGTAGGCACACAAATATGACTGGAAACTGCAGGCAGGTCCAGTACAGTTTTGATGTTGAGAATTTTTTTTTTATGGAATAAATACTGTGATTTATCGGATCTGATGCTTTGGTGTATGCATGAGTTTCTGGGAAGGGAGAGTGGAGAATTGTTAAACAGAACATTAAACAAGCTGGTTCAGTGATTTACTCAGATTCTTATGAAAACAAGTTCAGTATTTCACATATCAAATGTGCAACCCTGGAACAGCATTGTCTTTGCTTTTTAAGTGATACATCGATTAAGAAGTTATGCGTGCATTGTTAGTAATGCATTTTCTTTTTGCTATGTCTGTTTAATGTTAATGTAACACAGCATTAGCATACTTTTTTACCATCTGTATTGGCCACATTTACCTTGTTAGCCATCTACAGCAGGTAATGCGTGATTCTCTGTGTCCTAAAGTTGTTCACTGTTAGGTTTGTGTTCCTGGGACCAATTCTGGTTACCATACTTTTAGATTACTTTAACAGACTTCATAATTAATTTCAAAATCTTGATGAATTTTATACGTAGGACTAATAAGTGGGGACTGAGTAGTTGAAGGTGGACTTGATGGTGACATTCACTGGAAGGATGAGAAAGCAAAAGTATTCAGTGAAAACACGTACTGTGATTTCACAGACCAGTAGGAAGGGACAAAAACACCAAGCCGCTGTATTTCCTGGTCTGTCAACAAAGCTTATGAGTTTAGATAATATGCTGTCATAAGTGTGCCAGTAGTTTGAGTTGTACATACATCAGCTGTCCCACACTTTGGGAGCTACTTCCTCTACAGGGAGACTGCTTCATATGTCCACTGCCCACTTTGTGAAAATTTGCAACTTGTTTCTCAACAGTGTTAAATATATTGCCTTTGTTGAATCCATATTACTTCAGTGTTTTAAAACTTGCTTTATTTTTCTGGTGCATCCTTTTAAGCTCAGCATCTTTTCACTTATCTTGTAGTATGCATTTTGCATCATTTTTGTTGTCTAGCAAAAGCTGTCTGATAAGTCCTCTGTATGAGGTCTTGCTGTTTTATACTGTGGGATAAGTTCTCTCGAGTTTGGTTGGTCATGTCTTCTGCTGTTAATTCCAGTAACTCTGTCATCCATATAACCTTAACCTTATAACATTGCTTATCCACTTTCAGATCATGTGACAGGAGTACTATCAAGACATTTTCCATCATTATTTCTCGTCTTAGATTTTCTTTCTTTTTTTTTCTGGTATTAGGTTACTTATTTAATTCATTCATTTGATAACAATATAGTTGAGCTAGTTCAATAAAATCTTTTCTAACTACCTTCACCAGTCATTTATTTATTTGCTTTTGTTGACCAGGAAAGTCCACTGGGCTGAAATGAGCCCATTTTCAGTGGAGATCTGGGGAGAAAAGCTCCAGAAACAAAAGACAAGATAATAGACATTAGTTAAACAAGGATTTACAGAGTGAAAACATAAAACTCAGTTGGAACGTTGTACAATTATGTGGCTAACAAGTTATGAAAAGTTTTTGACACATGGTAAAGTAAACAGTAAAATAGTTTAAAAAAAAAAGAAAATGAACATTCAAACTATGCAGTTATAGTTATCTTCACCTGGTATAAGAATAATTGTATAAATGAACTGGAAGGTGTTTTTCGTGGGTGAAGTTGGGAGAATAATGATGAGTAAAGGGATTGATGGCGACAAACAGGTAATCAGGTTATAGAGGATTGGGAGTGATAATGAAAAAAATACAAATCCTGAAACCATCTCCATGACATAGAGTGATGAAGCCATTACACTGACGCAGATGACCCAAGCTTGACTGAGACACTTCACAGTCAGCTACTCTTTAACTGTTGGAACTACTATATATATATAATATAAATATATATTATACTAATCCTATTTGTAGTAAATGTTCTGTAATGTGAACTTAAATTGTTCAACTGTTATTGTCTGTATAAATGCTATTTGTGGAGTTTTTCTCCCTGGAGCTCCGCTGAAAAAGGACCCATGTCCAGTTGGACTTTCCCGGTAAACAAATGTAAAATAAAATAAATAAATAAAATAAATACGCTAAAGTCCTTAACAAAGGGTGTCCAATTATATTGTGCAATATTAATACAAATATAAATGGTAGTAGTTGACCAAAATGGCTAGGCCTTCTGGAGTGGTCCACACTATGTCACCAAACAAATACAAGTAGTCTCAAAGGTTAGCTACTTTCTACAAGGATCAGCCACAATTCTTCTTCTTTCAGCTTTTCCTGGTTAGGGGTCGCCACAGTGGATCACCTTGTCCGCTCATGATTGGCAGTGGAGTTTTACAGTGTCGAGTTGCCAGCCAGGTGTCCTTCCACAGAAGGCACAAGGATCAACCACAATATAAGATGTCCCTCAGTCTTTCTTGCCGCGTGGGCGCCGAAAAAGCTGTGTTAGTGCCGGTCGGTCAGAACCAGAGATTGCTACTACCGAGACTTCTAAAGCTAAGTACCCTGTAGGGACTCTTTCTTGCCTCAAAAGTGAATAACTGACAAATACCTCATAAAGATTTCCACTCTACGCCCACCTTGTTTAGGCCCAGACCCTTATAACATGCCGTCGGAGACTCGACTTCACAATTAGCTAAAAGCGTAAGGAAAAAGGACGACACTTTCATCAGCGGTTTTTTTTTTTGAAAACTTAAGCAATAAGCAAACGAAGTCTCGGTTTTTCGACGAAAGTCCGTCCCATCTTCATTTCTCGGCTTAAGCATGCCTCTAGGCATCCATCGCCTCAGCATGGCTGAATGAATTATCAGATACTATCCCCTTAGATATATCTACTCCTGCAGCTAAATCAACAAAGGCCCCCTCTCACAGGCCTAGCTCTAGTACTCAAATGCTTAGTCTAGCAGAGGATCTCATTTCTTTGATCAGGATCCCAGTCTCACCCTGACAGGGCCTCTCCCCCCCAGAGAGAGGCCTAGACCTGCAGAGCCCGCTGAGCCAGTTTCTACTGATTACTCCTCTGATGAGTCAGACAATACAAATCCCCAGAAAGGCTTATTCTCCATATGAGGACTCAGATGCAGAAGACTCCATGGCCAGGATTTTTCAGACTCTAGGAAAAGGCTTAGGACCTTTTACATTTGCCACAACATAGGCCTTTAGCCATTCTCCCCAGTCACTTACAGTTGTGGATGATGCATTTAATGATGTTTTACTGCTCCCTCTCTCTCTCCTCTGCCTGCTAAGCCCAACAGATACTACAGGGGACACACACACACACACCACTAAGGGGCCTATTGCATTATCCTGAAACTAATTCACAGGGCCCCCCAGTTGTAGCTGCTGCTCCTCCAAAACCCACCACTCTCTGAAGAGAATCTAGGCCTTTAGAGATGGGGTAAAACTGTCCTCACCTGAGCCTTTGGGACCGTAAGTCCCTTCAGGATTTGGTACACATAACAGCAGGTCAGTCATCAATCATAAAATAAAAAAATGATGCACTGGTGCCTCCTTTAGATAAAGCTTGAACTTGGTACAGTGATCAGAAGGCATGCATGGTTCAGACCATGTAAAGTCCAAGCTTAGATGCTGAACAAGGACAAGGATTTTATTCAAGGCTTTTCCTGGTACCAAGAAAGGAAACCAATGGAGACCCTATCCTCGACCTGTCCGCTCTGAACACATATCTCATTTGTCCAAAATTCAAAAATGCTGACCCACAGCAACTTTTCCCATGCTGGGCAAGGAGGAGCTGGTGACTCTGATCTCAAGGAGGCATAGGCATACGTCCCCCATACGACCAAATTGCAGAAGATATTGCATAGATTTTGCAGGATCAGGAGACATCAACATTTCTTAGCAACTTGGCTTATCTACTGCTATCTACTTATTCGAATAATCAATGCCTGGCTGCCTGAAGACCAGATGAACCTACACATAAATCAAAAAGAGATGCTGCAGTAAAAACAGGCAATTCAGACATTCAGACCCGTTCTTTCTTCAACAGGGTTTGCTGATAAGGACAGACACAACACAGTTATGTGGGTATATCAATCAACAAACAGGGAGGCACACATTATCCTCCTCTATGCGGATGGCTCTGGAACCTCTGAATGCCTCTGCCTCAAGCCTCAACATTCAGCCCAGGCCATATTTGTTAAAAAAGAAAATATAATCATCTTAGAGAGAACCAGAACTACCCACCACGGATGCTCTGGCTGCATCCAGACATCTTCAAATCCATATTAATAATGAACCTGAAATGAATAGACCTAGAGACCTACACACCACCAAACCAAAAAAAAAAATTGCAAGGACATACCACCCACTTGCTTGGAAGGTGGACTCCTAGCCTTCAGTTGGGGACAAGACACAGCGATATTATTTCCCACCTTCTTTCCTGCACAAGTCAAAAGCAAACTGAAGAGAAGAAGACCGAAAACCCGAGAATCATCTTTGATAGCCACCAACAACGTGGCAAATACCATTGGTAGCTTACTGACACTTAGAACACGAACGACCCTCACTTCTGTACTTCCTACTACCCTCTAGACCTACTTCAAACACACCAAACACCCCTGCATCCAATCCAAAAACAAAACTGCTAGCAGCTAAATGGAAATACATATAAAAAAAATTCAGATGGGATTTATCTCATTAAAGACATTATCTTGAGGCAAGGAAAACCCCTCAACCTCAACAAAAAAAGCAAATAAAATGGATGGAGATATCTCAAGTGCTCTGATAAAAGGAGTAGATGCATTGCTGGCGCAATAGAATCCATCTTAGGAATCCTCCAATATTTTTCCAATAATTTCCACCTCCATTAAAGCATCTCTCCCATCAGCACATACCAAGCAGAACACTCAGTCTTCTCTCCACCACTCTCAACCTCTACTCAGCAGTTTCTACTGAAAATTAAAATGTAGAGGGAAACCAATGTTGCCTACATGGGACCACCACTTTGCAACTTTGCAGTAGAAACTTTGAACCCTAAACCACAACCAACAACAACAGCAGATGCTTTAAGCTCTAATTGTTTACTTACTAGCATTCTTGCATGCACTTTGCAAGCAAGGAGGCACTAATTACAGGCTGAGTTGGCATGATCACTCTTCCTTATCTTCCATCAGATAGAGAATGCATGAGAACTAATCCACCTTTATACAAGGTGGTCTCCAGTTAAACCAAGCAGTACACCTAACAACATTCTTCCCAACCACACTCTACTAACCCAGGATTAATTCTTACACACTACAGGACAGACAATTGCAATTACTACCTGGCCATGTACAAGAACAGAACCAACCGACCCTGACAGAATATATATGCAACAGGAACTGAAAAGCAAGAAAGGAAAAACAAACAATCTCACAATGGATAAAAATGTACTGACGGCATTTTTCCTTTGTGGAAAGGCAATTGAGAAAACATCAGTTACTCTCACTCCAGAAAGGCAGCCACTACTACAGCTTTCTCTTGACAGCCAAGGCTACACAAAAGACATTCTTAGAGGCTTTACATGGAGGAGGCGGCATACATTTGAGAAGCATTATAATCTAGTCTGCATATATTTGCCAACGATTATAGGTTTGCCACTGCTGTTTTTTTCCTTTCATTTAACTTTACCCATTAGCTCTTAGTGCCTCCTTAGTGTGCCCACCCAGTTTAGCTATGGAATTCTATAGTGGTTGTTGCCTATGCACCATAATCCTTTATAGTACATAGGGTGAAGTGCAGTCTACCATAAAATGTAGATGTCCGAGAAGTAGATATGCTCAGTCAGGATCACCCACCCTCCTTTCCCTCTGCAATTTAGTATCTTGCCCATCTTGTAGCTATGTATATCTAGTATTATGGTGTTGTAGTTATTATATTGTTACACATATTTGTATTATTTGTTTTTGTTTTATACACATTCTCTTTATCCAACTTAATTTCTCTGTCTGGCATCTGCGGCAAGAAACACTGCGGAAAATACGCTAGAAGGCACTTTATACCCAATGAAAGTCCGCTATGACTTTAGGGCCAACAGTCGCATTTGGATGGTACAGACCCAGACCGCTGCCTGGCCAATCGTAAGGGCTGTTGAACTGCACACCCTATCGACTTTGAACTGCCTGCATACCTCGACATTCTTAGGACAACCCATTTGTTTTTAAATATATTTAATAATAATAATAAAAGAGCATGAAAACATTGAATGTATATTCACAGTAAACCACAGAATTCAGATCACAGGAAATATTGAAAAGAACATTAATGGACAAACTAAGCTTCACTATATTCCTGGCTAAATCTAAAAGAATTACTGTTCCCTAGTTAAGTTACTTACTACCACAAGGCAAGATGCTGTGGGTGAGGGTATTTCTAGTAAGTCTTCCCAAACAGCATACTCAGTACTCTCAGATTTCTCTTTGTAATATCTGAAATATAATTTCCAAGAGGGCTGTCAAAATGACCTAATCTGGTCACCTGAGTCAAAGTACTTACAGTAGTTCCTTTTCAAGCTGATACAGGAATTGAGCACAGACAGCTGCAATACGCATCCAGATGTTCATTGTAGTGCCTGAGGCCTCCCCTCTTTTCACTGAGCTACTGGATAAAGGCTTTGTCCTAGAGCCAGCCTCTCCGGTCGTGTTCAGCACTATGGGTGCCTTTTAATGATTTAATAGCTCATTTACATTTTCCTTATTTTTCTTAAAGTTAACCTCTGCTGTGCCGGTATCCTCTATTAAAACATATACATTTAATTCAGCTACAAAAATACATATACATTTCTCTTCATTTCAGCAGGGTGCACCGTTGATACATTTCAGTACAAGCAAAGCTCACAAATACATTTTCAACACAAGCATCTGTACAAAATCAGTTTGATAAGGAAATGACATACAGTTCTAATACATTTGTAACACAAGCATCTTGTGTAAATATTGATATTCAAAGGACATATCATTCTTTACAAAACTCCAGCTGGCTATGCTGGCACTTGCCCTTATCATCACACAAGGCTATATGTCTATTAATTGGTTGTTGCCTAGGCTACCTTAGTTTCGATTATTCTTAATGTATGATTGCCTACGTAGTAAGTGATGGTTTAATGTAGGTGTTTCATTGTTTAAAAAAGGCAGGAATTGAATAATTTATGTAATATTCCTTAGATTATATGATATATAACAATATATGTGTTTACGTAATATTGCTTAATAGGTTGTATGATATATAGCAGTATATATGAAGTATACTACTCAGACAAGCTCCTTGTGGGTCTGCAGAGTGGTCCTAGCAGCAGGGAACTCAGAAAAGCGACTACTTTCTTTATTTAAGTATCTTTGCTTTTTTTTCACTTGGAATAGCTTCTGTAGCTTACCGTGAACTAGCTTGAACTGTTTTTTAACTGTTTGCAGCATTATTTTAAAATCTGCACTTAAAGTTACATTTTAGTCGAATTTGATCGAAGTTTGTTGTTTGTTTGTTTGTTTAATTTAACTGTGGAGGCTGCCCACTAAAGTGTGCTAGCCTGTGTAACTAATTTATCACTGTTTCTGCATTTTCTGTGTGTTTCTACCAAAAAAACAATCCTTGTTTTCCCACCTTCCTCGACTAGTTTAGACCAGTTTACAGGCATTGCTGTATTCTGGGCTGTGGTGTAGTTCCTGTGTTGTCCATTACCTTACTTGGATAGAAGGAAGTTTCTTTGCTCACCAGTGGGAGTGGGGAGCCTTGATCAGCCTACCTGTCCCTGTAGGAAGTGACCTCAGCACAAGAAGCAGTAGTAATTGGTTGTTTTGGACCATTTCTAGCTCTTTTGTAGTTCACTGTTTAAAATCCGTGTTTGCATGGCTTTGCGTGGTTGTGCGCATAGAGCAGCGCCGGTTAAACTTTTTCTGGCTCCGCCAAGTGTGCTCTTCAAATTTTCCCTTAAGGAAGCTCTACTCTTAGTATAACCAGACTACCTACTATATTATAAGCCTAGCACTTGTTCTCAATACTTCTCTACTAAGTAAGCACTCTCGTACTAAGTAAAGCACTACATCTACTTACCACCCCTGTGAATATCCACTTCCCTTAAAGGTACAGCACTCCCTTATACAGTTCTAGCATGTCGAGTGGTAGATTACTGGTGTCGTCTCCAGTTCAGCTGGTCAATCTGGATATCTTGAGACAATGCTACAATTGTCTCATGTAGACAGACAACCCTGTTTTGCTCCCAACAAACGCAAATACATGTGAGAGATGCAACTATATAGCCAAACTGGAGGCTGAACTCTCTCAACTCAGGGCTGGCATGACCAGACAGGAGGAGATGGCAACCACACACACAACAGTCCCAGTCCCACATAGACCTACCACAACTGCAAACCAAACACATAAAAACACAAAGACATACTCAGAGGCTCTAACAAAAAACTTACCAAAACAACAGAGGCTCCCAAAGCAGACACCCAAAAATCCACCACCTCAAAACAAAACACATGCAACACATACTTCAATAAATCAATGTGTCAACCAATAACAGCCCTTAAGGCCAAATACCTTGCCTGATACACTAGTAATAGGTGACTCTATAGTCAGACACACTGATGTCCCGCTGACCAGGCTGAACAAGGAGAAGGTGACTGTGAGCTGTCTATTGGGAGCTAGGATCCGCCACATAACACACGCACTCAAGTCACTCCAAAGCAAGTACAAATATGACTCCGTCATTGTCCATGCTGGTGTAAATGACCTGAGACGTACCTCCCTGGACTACATGAAAAGAGACATAGAGGAGCTGTCCGATTATGCAGCCCAGGCTGGTATGACCCCGAGCAGCATCTTGCCCTCACCAAGAATGATACCACAATAGAAAGACAAGATGATCAGCTTTAACAATTGGCTCAAGTACTGGTGTCATTCTAAGGGGATCCAATGTCTGTCTGCCTGGGATGACATGTTGGACAAGCCACGCTGCTTCACAAGGGATGGCTTACACCTGTCACCACTGGGCTTCTGGATATTGGCTAAGGCTCTTGCCATCCCCATAGTGCCTTTTTTAGGCAAGGCTCAAAAGACAAACCCACCTCCTTAGAAAACAGTAATGGAAAAAAACTAAGGGTAATGCTGCTCAACGCCAGAAGTCTAAATCTCAAGATGCAGGCACTTGATGCACTCCTCAGCATGGAGAACATTGACGTCTGTGCAGTAACTGAAACCTGGTTCAAGGCAGCTGAGAGCACCCCAGCGCTACCAGGCTATACCTCGTATCATGCTTTTCGGCCCCAAAACCCGGGCCGATCCACAAAGGGAGGGGGAGTGTCCATATTCATCAAGGACACCCACACCTCCAGGTTAGTAGCAACACATGAAGCATCAGAGACCATACAGGTGCAACTAACCATAGGCAAAACTGCTATACAACTGGTAGCATGTTACAGACCACCCTCCCAATCTCAAGAACTCCACTCAGCCTTCCTGAAGACATTGGAGGATATGAATGTATCACAAAATACCATCATACTGGGAGACTTCAACTACCCAAACATAGATTGGGTACATTATTCTAGCCCTAATACCCTAGCCCAAAGGTTCCTGGAATTCATAAATTCAAATGCACTGGAACAATTAGTCACCTGTCCCACTAGGGGAGATAATATACTAGACCTGATCATCACAAACATGGGGACAAAATGCTCCACACCTGAAGTATACCCCTCAGTAGTGAGATCTGACCACAAACTAATCACCCTGGATATACATATCCCACCTCCACCCCCAGCACAAAAGACCACAGTGAAAAACTTCTCAAAAGCAGACTTCACTCTTCTTAAGACTGAGATGGTATCCTTTAAGCCCACTGTGCCAGTGGATACCACATCCCATGATGCCGAATCCTTCACAAATGCTTTCTATGGACATCTCCAAGAATGCATGGATCATGCAATCCCAAACAAATCAAAGTCCCTCTCCACCAAAGGTAAGCGTCCTGTCTGGTGGACCTCAGCCATAAACAAATTGTATAACAAAAGAAGGAAGCTACTGCACGTCAGAGCAAAATCCCATGAAGGGAAGACATCTCTGATCAACATTAGCAGAAAACTATGTTCTCTCATAAAAACATCCAAGGCCAACTTTGAGAGAAAAATCACTAAGGACACTAAAGATAACCACAAAGCCTTCTTCAGCTGTGTTAGAAACCTGGGCGGAAACCCTCAGATATGCTCAGAGTTGGTTCACAACAATAAAAAATACACTGAACCCACAGATATTGCCAACATTCTGGCTGACAGGTTCAGTGCAAATTTCTCCCCTCCTTCACCCCTAAAAGAAGAAATACTTATCCCAGCTGAATGTAATCTCCCTGTCATCTCAGATGTCCAAGTGAGAACCGCCCTAAACAAAGCAAAAAACACAGCATCAATGGGACCTGACGGTATCCCTGGTTGCGTGTTACGTGAACTCCAGGAGGAGCTAAACCCACACATAAAAATGCTATTTAACCTTAGCCTTACTTCGGGATATGTACCTGAACACTGGCGTACAGCTACAGCAACAGTGGTCCCACTCCACAAGGGGGGGTGCCTCTACAGACCCTGGAAACTACCGCCCCATAAGCTTAACCAGCCTGGTCTGCAAAGCTATGGAAAGAATCATTATGGAACTCATAAACAGAGACATAGGGGACCTACAGACACTTGACCCCACCCAGTTCAGCTTTGTAAAGGGCAGATCCTGCCTTTTAAACCTGGTTGATTTTTTTGAAACCGTCACTAGAGCCATTGACGAGGGCAAAGCAGTCCATACAGCATACCTGGATGTGGCTAAGGCCTTCGACACAATACCCCACTCAGGCATCATAGATAAGCTCAACAGCTTAAATGTAAACCCTTATGTCACTAGATGGGTTGCAAACTGGCTAAAGGACAGAACCCATAAAGTTAAAATCGCTAGAGCAATGTCAGACTCAAAGCCAGTCACAAGTGGTGTCCCACAGGGATCTGTCCTGGGACCCCTCTTGTTCGGCATTTATTTCTCAGAT
This sequence comes from Protopterus annectens, assembly GCF_019279795.1. Lineage (NCBI taxonomy): Eukaryota > Metazoa > Chordata > Ceratodontiformes > Protopteridae > Protopterus > Protopterus annectens. Next base: position 1,559,812,001 of record NC_056729.1, on the reverse strand, counting down.
GTTAAAGCAAACATGGGAGGGCTGTGGCTGACAAAGTTCACAGATGACTGCAAACTAGGCGCCATAGTTGATACATCAGCAGACACACACATCCTACAAAAAGGCCTCACAGAAACGGACAACTGGTGCCGGAGTCACGGCCTTAAACTAAATGCCAAAAAATGTATAGTCATCCCCTTTGGGAAAAACAAAGTACCCACAAATTATCACATAGACAGCAACCCACTGAGTACTGAAAAAGTAATCAGAGACCTAGGGACCCAAGTCGACAGCGACCTCTCATTTGATGCCCATGTTGCCAAAGTGGTTAGAAAAACATTCTACCTTGCACACCTCATCATGAAGGGATTCACATCCAGATCCAAGAATGTCATTGTACCCCTATATTCCTCCCTCATCAGACCCATGATTGAGTACAATGCCCCATTTGGTATGTACCTCACCCGGCATTTGCAACAGCTGGAAAGACCACAAAAGTACCTCACCAAGAGGATCACTGGTCTCCAACATATGCCTTATTCTGCCACACTAAAGAAACTTCAGCTCTATTCAGTATCATACCACCTGCTCAGAGGTGATCTCTGCCTGACGTACAAGGCCATGTCCAATCAGGATCTGATGGACATGCTCCACCTCAAAAAATCCAAGTTCATCAGGACCACGAGAGCTAAAGACTTGAACCTCGGCACAAGTATGAATAGGACATGCTGGAGGGATAGATTCATAACCCAGAGGCTTCCCATGCTTTGGAACAAGATCCCAGTTTGTATTAGGCAGAGCCCCTCACTGACTCTCTTCAAGAGAAATCTTGATGAGTGGATGGGAGATCGTAAGTTTACCCCAGGGGTCACATCTGTGTCACTGCTAGACAGGGGCACACAGTAAACTAATTCTATTATATAAGGGGACCTTCATTGTGTCACTACTAGACACAGTATTCTAAATTTATTCTGTACATTTTTGTACCATTTCCTGGGGTGGCAAATGCCACATCACTATGGCTAGGCTTACAAATGCCCCAGGGCAGATAGCCTAGTACTGTACTATGAAACTATGAAACTGTAATGTTTGTTATGTTAATATAGTTTGATTACTTTTGCATGAATGTAAATGTGCATATGTTACAAGTGATAATTCAATAAAGGTGTCTGAAAAAAAAAGATTACATTTCCAAATCCATTTTCATCCTCTTTCATCTACTCTTGAGTATGACCTGTTGCCAATTTTTTGTTTTCTGTATAGATACATACCGGCCCCTCCAACTCCTTTACATTATCATTTGTAAATGTGTATAGCATTTTGTCCTGATGGAATTGAGCATCTTCAGAGATTAGTGCCATCTAGTCAGAAAGTCAAAGGAAGCTGTTTTTGCATGGAAGAATTAAAATACATTTATAACAAATCAAAAATAACTCTCAAAACCTGAATGTGCAAAAGAGACTAAGTTGTCTGAGAAAAAGTTATCAAAAGATTCTCCAGATTTTCGTTTTTATAAAGGTAAATCTTTCTAGTGAAAATAATTAATGTATGATACTTCATTGTAAATTATTACTGATCCATAGAATTTTATTTCCACTGTTAGACAAGCGGCTCTAGAGGAACATGAAAGCAGTACAGAGGAGAACAGACATTATAGTATGAGATCTGCCAATATCCCGTAAAGATATAAAAGAGCCTTGTTAAGTGATATTCTGAGAAAAGGCGGCAAAAAGTGGGATACAATAGATGTCCTTTTGATATATCGATCATAAGTAGGGTGATGGAGAAAATCATCTGATGTTGGAGTACATTCAAGAAGAAAGAATTATGACATAAGTGAAAAAGGTAATGTGCAGACTGCAGAGTAATAATTCTGACATGAATTTTGACTTATTGCTTGGAAAAGGGAGATGGAATATTTCTTTATTGGAGTTTATGGTCCAGTCTTGCTGGGGAGGGAGAGGACTTTTGGTAGTATTCAGATGGGCTTGGAACAAGAAAAAAGTTAAGCATAGAGAATTTTTTTAAGTGTACCAGCTGAACTCTTATAAAAAAAGCTGTAATTTCCTAGGATGTAGGTTCATGATTAATATACAAACAAAGTGAGATAATTGTTATGTTTTCATTTTGTATCTTAGAGCTGGGAGTTAACAGTGATCCTTTTAAACACAGCTGAAGAATTGTTAAGACCACTATTAGCTCTTGAACACACAGGATCTTATATTTTTTCGCTTGGTAACTGAGAGTTCTGTGAAATACAAGAAATAACTCATCATTGGCTAATTTGCATGTCTCTGAATCTCATCCTAATCGGCACTTCCCTGTGGTAAGCACCTCTGGATATCCAGTCAATATGTTGGCACATGCACACCCTCATACATGCAGTTGCTCTCTCTCTCTGACACACACACACGCACAAACACAGTGCCTCTTTCTTTCCATGAGTAATTAGAGCATCCATGCTGTAGCCTGTTATTTTTCCCCCATACCTTGTAAATCTCAAATAATTGCGGTCAGTCAGTAGTGCCAGACATTAGAGTTTCATTCTTGTTTTTTTCAGAAAATGCATCCTGATGGCAGACCTGATGCTGTCTTAATTTTTTTAAATGACTCAGACTAATATTTAAAAATTGTTCCTGTTGTCTAATATTCCTTCTGGCTTTATGAGCCCATGGACAAACACCTATCCCATTCAAGTATTCCTGATTTTCCCTTTATAACTGACAGACCATTATAGATTCATAGGCTCATATTGGCTAATGACCACCAGTGTCTTGACAAGCCTAGCTGTACAACCCAACCCAGTTTTGTCCCACAATTACTTGGACACATGTATGGTGGGGCATGTTAATAAAGAGGTAGCTAATGGTTATGTGGGGGGGGTGTTATTTGGGGATTCATTTACTTTTGACCTTTGTCCATCAGAGACATGGGGGCCAGACCAGGGTGAATTTGCAATTTCCCATCCAGTAATCAAGGTTTCTTTTGAACAGGGTCAGGGAGGATGAACTCTACTTCACATTGATGGGTAGCTTATTCCATAGTATGGGGATCCTTTAAAAAACATATCGGACCCTCAAGCAGGTTCTGTTTGTCACAAAGTTCAGGTCATTGAATCTAGAGTTTCTGGTGTTTTGTCTTGCAGATGTGCAAGAGATCAATCAGAGCTGGATCAAGGACATCTTAACCGCTGGGCATAGCTTGCCTCTCAGTAACCTGTAGAAGACTGAGTGCAGAGATTGGACCTTGTAGGACAGGGTATTCATACCCTGGATTCTCCTCATGAGGAATCTTTGAGGGCTTTCCAGCTGTTGCATCTGCCTGGCTAGGTGCATGCCAAAGGAGGCATTGTTCTGAAAAATGGGTTTGATAACGTCTGAGTAGAGTGGTACTATTACGTCCTTAGACATGGATGCTATGCCCTTGCTTATGAAGTGGGTAACATAGAATGATTTTCTTACTATCTTGGCTACATTTTGTCTACATATGTTCCCAGATCCCTAACTATCGTGTCAAATCTTAGAGGTGTTTTATTGATGAAGTAATTAGGTTGGGTGGATACTTTCCCAAAGGGCACTATAAGGCATGTCTTTCTATTGAGTTTTAATCTTTGGCTTTTGAATCAGTTTGTTTGTTTATAGTAGACCCTCCTGTAGGATGGTGGTGTAATGGGTGGAATCTGTGATGGCTCCCAATTTACAGTATTCTGCATATTTGGTGAGCCAGAGGCCTTTGATATTAGCCTTGACTTGTGAGAAGTAGATGCCAATCAGGAGTGGGCCCAACACAGAGTACTGGGGTACTCCAATGGTGACTAGTCTTTTGGTGGAGGTGGTGTCAATGATTCTAATGTTTGTGAGCCATCTGGCAATCCAACAAGTTATTTAGGGATTTATACCTACTTCTGACAGTTTTTCAAAAATATCTGCAATGAGGAAACACCTTAGCTAGGTAAAGCTAGGCGGTATGGACCGTTTTCACCTCATTCATAACCATGGTGATCTTCTAGAAGAAGTCTTCCAGGTTAAGTAGGCAAGACCTTTCCTTCCCTCATCAAAGTCAAACTGAAATGGGTCCAGTATCTCTAGGTTGCCATTGTCCTTGATCATTTCCATGATAATTCATTCTATTGTTTTGCATGTTAGACCTGTCTGTAGTTCCTGGGGTCAGTTGATGGTCCACCCTTATGAAGAGGGATGACTGTTGTGGCCCTCCATTCACCAAGCACGTAACCTGTTTTGAGGCTGTAGTTGAAGAGTGAAACCAGAGAGAATCCTGCACATAAGGCAACTGCACGGCTCAAAACCAAAGTCCAAACATCCAAATGAAGAGCCAGCAGACTGTGATGAGCTTTAAAGATGATTTATTATAGAAAGCAAATAAACAGACCGGTTTCGGCTTGACAAAATTTAACAGCCTTCCTCAGTGTTTATTTGGATGAAGTTGAAGAGTGTCTCCAGTGGTCCTGCTATGTCATGTTTTAGGCTATTTAGGATGTAACCTGGGATATTGTGGGTCCCATTGAAGCAATGTTTTTGGCCTTAGTGAGCATCTCCAGGACCTGCTCCCTGTTGATAGTTGGGAAGGATATTTCACAGGGGATAGTGGCGGGGTGACGTTAGAACTAAATTTATCAGCTAGTAGATTTGGTACGTTTCTGTGGTCAGTGAAGGTCGTGCCATTTACCACCAGTTATGCCTGGTAGGGAACTTTGTCTGTGGAGACTTGGACATGGATGAACTCCGGGGCATCATCCTGTTTAACTAATATAAAGTTGTATTTGCTGCTAATCTAATATAGATTGAGTCACCTCCACTTTTAGCCCCCCATCTGCACTGCTGTTGGTTTAAATGTGTGGAAGGCTCTGTAGTCTTCCACTGCTGAAGTACTTTCTTTGGCTTTAAACCAACTCTCAGTGAGAGGACAGATGTCTACATTTTGCAGAGTGAGGAGTGCTTGTTAGGGTGCAGAGTTTTGTTGTTTAGGCTCCTAGCATTGAGCAGTAACAGTTTAAGGTTGCTTTGAGTTTTTTTTTTTTTATTGCTGTGTTGGTAGTTTTGTCATTTTCACATAGTCTAAAAAGGATGTAAATGGATGGATAAAGTTCTAGCCAATAACCAAAAGCCCGGGGGGGGGTGACAGGTGCAGACCATCCATAGCAATGCAAAGTAGTCTGTTAATCATGTTACCCCATGCTTCATCAATAATGCCAGACATAAGAGTTTTGTACTTCTTATTACTTAAAAAATATATCCAAGTACAGAAGCTGCTCTGTACTGTAATTAGAGGCTCCCTGGTACAAATGTTTTGAAGCTTTTCCCCCTTGCTGTTTTATTATTTGTTTCTTAAGTGACTTAGAGTAATTTTTAAAGGGTATCCTAGTGTGTAGGGTTAGTGTAAAGGACTGAAGATCTGTCTGCATGAAGAGTGATTCGCTGGATAGTTCGGCTCCATAAATGCTTTACTGCAGGCAGTCCCGGGGGGAGAGCAAATACAAATAGTAATGCCCAATAGATTGTGTGTTATTGTGGAAATAATGCCCACCCAGTCTACACCCCTGGAATAAAGTTATTTCCACAATAACACACACCCTGGAAGACATTATTGATCTTAGAGAATGGGCTGTCTGTAAAATTATTGTGTTTTAGTTACTTTATTTTTTTACTATATTTTTTAATATATTTTTGATGTAAAATAGTTCCTTCACCTAATGTTTGAAACTTTCTGTAGTATATGTTCATAGGTTAGTACTAGGCTAACTGCCCTTGTGAGCCATTTTAAACTTAGCCAATTACCCCATGTGAGAATCAAACTCTTACCCTTGTGTTTGTAAGGTAAACACCTTAACCATTATGCCACCCTCCCATCCTTAATTGTTAATGGTGTTGGAGGAAGTATTTTACTTCCAAAATATAACACTTAAAAAAAATATATCCATATATTTATTTTTTTCTTTTGGTTCCTTACTCCTAAAACGTTTGGTTTTTTGCCAGTCATTGGAGATTGAAGTTATTAAATAATGGCATACATCTGAGGTTTCAGGCTATTATTTTCTTCAGAAAAATTCATGCTAACACAAACCCCTTTACAGATCCTTTTATTTAAGAAAGTTTGTAATTTTATAAGAGCAATGATTAAAATCTGTTCCTATTTTTGAGCCTTTGTTCCCCTTTATTTTAGGCTTTATCCAGATTTCTTCAACTGAAAGGTCCAGACCAATGCAAACCGCTTTACTGTCTATCTCTCTCTCTCTCTTACACACGCACACACCTCTTTTCCAGAAAATGCATGCTAACACAAATCCTAATATGCAAGTAAAATATATTCATATTTTGATCTTTTTTCCCCCATTTATTTTAAGTTTATCCAGATATCTTGAGCTAAGTGTCAAAAGAGCACACCTCTCAACTGTGCAGATTTTTGGGTCATGTTTGGTCCTGTCCTTATAAAATGTGTAGTTTTCTGGCAAATCACCAGGGATTGATGTCATTAAATAATGACAGACATTTGAGTTTCAGACTTCATATCTTTCAGATAATACACGTGAAAACCCTGTTATTCTAGCACAGTATTGAAAATCTGTCCTTATTTTTGGTCCACTGTCCCCTGTTATTTGTGGTTCTGTCCAGATTTCTTGTGCCGAGGGATTGAGAGGTATGGCGAGAGGTACGCAAACGTCTTAACTGATACTGTAGTTGGCAGGGATCACTGTCTCACATACACGCAGTCTGTTCTGCTATCATTCATGCATTCACTCGCACACACAGAAACATAAACACACATGCACACTTTTTTCAGTTTCATTTATTTTACACTCTTGCTAAACAAGCAAAAGCGCTGCTTAGTGAGTGTAAGATAATGACTTGTTCAATCTCTCATTCTCATACACATGTACTGACACACACAGACATAAAGACATACACACTTTTTTTATTTTAATGTTTTTTCTTTCTTATTTTGCACTTGCTAAACAGCAAAATGCTGCTTAGTGAGTGTAAAACAATGCAGCTTGATGTGCTGTTGTGATGCAGCAGACTCGTTCGCAAGTCAGGGTGCGAGCTACAGGTTGGCTCTCTACAAAAAACCTGTGAGCACGTGAATATCTAATGCTGATTAGCACAGGATGCTCCACTGTGCTGCTGTACCTGTTTGAGGTAAGCACTACTGCAGAGCTAAGAATCACACATGGTTACCGCCAGTTGTAAAAAGGGCTTACCAATGATAGTAATCTTTGAATTGAATCCCACTCGTATATTAATATTATGCCAGTTAAAGCACTGAGACAAATGTGTCTTTAAAGACACCTAGCCACCATGTTCATTTTTTATTATTAATGAAAGTACAGTACTGCTAAGTCTTAAAATACATCTTTATATCTTGCTTTTATTATCCACTATGTCTGGACCTTTTTAATGTTTCTGTACGGTAGTTGTCAATTCTGATACTGATTACCTCAGACATTAGAATGTCATAATTTAAAAAAATGGCTGTTGACTGCAGAAGTACCCTAAATCTTTTATGTAATGTAGGTTAACTTAAAAAATAAAATTGTAAGTTAGTCATGTTTTTTATCATCAGCTTTTAAAAATGGTCAGCTAGGTGTGTTTATCTTTTGCCAGTACTGCTCCTCTCTTCTCTATTTAGAAGCCATGTAAGTGTAGCAGAATATGCATGAGGGACATGCAAACTGCAGTGGAACACCAATAATGCTTTGTATGTCAGACTATATGCTGACAAGCCAAGAGTGGGATAGTATTTAGAAAGGGAATACATTTGAACCTGTCATTACACATTAAAAATAGGAGCTGGATGAATGTGCGTGCTTGTGTGTGTGTGTGTGTGTGTGTGTGTGTGTGTGTGTGTGTGTGTGTGTGTGTGTGTGTATTTGAGAAGTTTATAGGTCCATACAGTAAGAAAATACCAGGTTGGTATGCTGTAGGTACCCTTTTCATTAATTAGGATATGGAATTGTACATGAAATAAATGGCTGGTACTTAACTATGTTATAGTTGACCACTTTGTCTGGATTGTCACTTGTCTCTTACTTTTAGGTTAATGTTCCAGTACAGGAATGCCTATTTTACTGCAGAAACAGAAGTAAACAGTAACAGACTAGGGATTGTGTGATGCATTTCTCCGTTTAATTTGTCTTGTGTGACTGTTGAAAAAGTAGTTGATTGCCAACTCCCATGGTGTTAATAATACGATGACTGCCTCTCAGAATTGCTGACAAAATGGTTTGCTGAAAGACGTGTATTAGTCTGTTAATGATCAACATTATCCCCTTTGGCACACAGTTAGCTGCCCAGTTACATATTTATTTTGCTTTGCAGTTTGATGATTTAAAACATTGAAGTGTCATTTTAAGAATCCTCTCTAACAAGTTAGTATTCAAGTTTCCAGGCATTAATATTAATGTTCCCATTTGATTCATGTATGTATTATCCATAATTCTAATTTCCATTCCAGTAATATAGATATTATAGTGTCTGTTGAAGCATGCTATAACTTAGAATGTGGCTCTATAAACAAGCAGTTAAATAGTTCTGGTATAATGACTTTTAATTTCCTTTGTGTGACTTGGCCATTACAGTCTGTTAAACTAAGGTTAAATACAAATTACTGAGTTTTGAAAAAGGGTGGGTTTTTGAATCCACTCTTGGAAAGAAGTTGTACAACTCACGTGTACCTTTTTTGTAGCACTTCTTTTGCCAGTGTACGATGCATGCATAAAGTATAAATTTAGAGTATATTAAAGGAAGGCTTTCATGAAGTCTAAAGTAAATAGATAATCTGGACACTGTAGTAGGATGTATTTCTAAGTACTCTACAAGAGTAGTATATTTTCTATAGGTATGAGAAACTGTAGCAATGATGACAGTGGATTCTTAGTGTGCCCATAATACTTGAATTCCTGTTTCTAAAATACAAAAATTAATAGTTATAAAAATTATTCCTCTTTGAAGAAAGCTAGAGCAGTGGCAAATGATTTAACAGGCAACATCTATTTTTAAGTTAATTGTCCCCTACCTGAAGTGGGTTGACATTGATCTCTTTGCTTTAGACATACAATATATATTGTAACACTTGGATACTGGGGTATCATTTAGTGGGGTGTATGTATGTTTGCTTACTGAATTATAAAAACCTCAAACCGCAAAACAGCGAACCTAAAGCAGCGAACACAGACAACTTCAAAAATAAATTCAGTAAATGACTATATTTGGCCAACAACTAGGAAGTAACGCGTTGCATAAGGTAAGTGAAGGGAAACCTACTAAATTTGCCCTATTCCCCACTGTAGTGTGATCTTGGAGTTAGCATATATAATTAGGGGTGGGGTGGGGGCACAGCCCCCCCCAGTTGATTTGTTGTATGTGTGGTGATGGCCAACTATGGCCATTCGATGTATTTTATTTCACTGATTTTCCAGTTCACTATTTTTCTTTTGTTGTTTTGCGGTTCAAGGTTTTTTAATTCCGTAAGCAAATGTAGACCCCATTTAGTGAAAGTTATATTAATGTGATTGGAAACAAGTGATTCAGTAAACCTATTTCATTTTCGACAAATTTCGAAGGGACAGGGTGAATTTAATGTAGTTATTATGTACCTAAAGTGCTTAGACATAATTTCCGTAGTAATGTTTACAGCTACAGTTAGTGTCTTTTATTCTAAAAGTGTATTAGTTCTGGTTTAAGCACTTGGGCTTCAGGCCAGTTATTTTACATTAAGAAGGTTTGTGGTTTGCACTCTTGTGGGAGGAGAGGCTGGACTCTGCCGTTCTGAGCTGGAAATTTCTGGTTAAAGGCTTATAGTACCTGCATATTTGAATTGTTTCTTACTGAAATTGGTGCGCCCTGTTTGCTGTAGCATAGACTAGATCCAGGCCTGCTGAATCTAGCTTTGTTTGTATAACTTGAGCACTAATCCAGGCCGCCTTAAAAGTGTTCAGTTGTATTTATTACTGCTTGGTAATAACCTAATTAAAGTGTAGCTATCATTCTAAGCCTTTTGGTTTAAAGCACTTGAGCTTCAGACCAGTTGTTTTACATTAAAAAGGTTTGTGGTCTGCACTGTTGTGGCAGGACAGGTAGCTTACATCCTTCTAAGTTGGGAACTGCTGATTTGAAGGCTCAGTATCTGTTATTCTAAAAGTGTATTAGTTCTGGTTTAAGTACTTGGGCTTCAGGCCAGTCATCTTACATTAAGAAGGTTTGCGGTCTGTACTCTTGTGGAAGGAGAGGCTGGACTCTCTGCCCTTCTGATCTGGGAATTTCTGGTTAGAGGCTTATAGTGCCTGCATATTTGAACTGTTTCTTACTGAAATTGGTGTGTCTTATTTGCTGTCGCATAAACCAAATTCAGGCCTGCTGAATCTAGCTTTGTTTGTATAACTTGAGCACTAATCCAGGCCTTCTTTTTTGGAGAAGATTCCCCTGCACCCCAGTGGCAGGAGTGTGCAGTTAGAACTTGTCTGATTGAAGACTACAGGAACAGGGCTCAGTTTTGAGATTTTTTTACTGGTTAATTGAGTAATTTGTTTAAAAGCCATTTCTGATTGCTTGTAGTCATCTAAAGCTGTTTTAAATGTATTTTTTACTGTTTGTAGTCGATTAAAGCTGTTTTGAGTGTATTTTGTACTGTTTTGCCATATCTTTTCAAAACATGTTCCTTGTTTCCCACCTTTCTAAGCTAGTACAGTTTTCAGGCTAGTGTTGAATTCAGGGCTGTGTTACAAGTTTCTGAGTTGTCCATACCTTACCTGGATAGAAGGAGGTTTCTCTCTTCACCTGTGAGAGAGGGAGCTTTGAGTAGCCATCTGTCCCTGGAGGAGTGGTTCCAGCCCAGAAGTTAGTAGTTTATAGGTAATTTTGGGCTAATTTCTATCTCTTTCATTTCCTTGCTGTAAAAACCGCGTTCACACGGTTTTGCACATCCGGGCAGCGCCGGTTAGCTAGGGCTAAATTATTCTCGGCTCCACCAAGTCTCCTCTTCAGTTTTTCCCTTGAAAGTAGTCTAACTCTCAACCTAAGCACTTAAAAAACATCCTACAGTCCAGCACTTGCTCAGACCTAATAGCAAGCACTAATATACCCCGACACTTGATTGCCCAGTAAGGCAAGGCTAATTATTCACCCCTCACCAACCAAGCAGCTGACCCTGCTATTCAGGCATGACCAAAGGGCAATTTCAGGTATACTCTCCAGTCCAGCTGGTGAACCTGGGTATCCTGAGGCAATGTTACAACTGCCTCATGTACATAGACAACCCTCTCCTCCTACCACAAAACATTAACATATGCGAGAGATGCAATTATATAGCTAAATTGGAGGCTAATCTCTCTCCACCCAAGACTGGAACAGGCAGTAATGAGGAGAAGGTTAACACTTGCACCACACCTCCAGCCTCACATAGATGTACTAAACCAGCACTGGTAAAAATACACATAAATACACTAAATCATACTCGGAGGCTCTAAATAAAAACCTGCAAAAGCATCAGAGACCTCCAAAGCAGACATCCAAAAAACCTGCACCTCCCGTCACAAACCAGACAACATATAAAACACAAAATTAGTGTGCCGCACAATCACAGCGCTTAAGGCAAAATAACATACCTAACACACCAGTAATAGGCAACTCTGTAGTCAGGCACACTGATGTCCCACTCACTAGGCTGGACAAGGAGAAGGTTACTGTTAGCTGCTTGTCGGGAGCCAGAATCCGCCACATAACACAAGCACTCAGGTCACTCCAGAACAAGTACAAATATGACTCTGTCATTGTTCATGTTGGTGTGAATGACCTGAGACTTACCTCCCTGGACTACATCCAAAGAGACATGGAAGAGCTCTCTGATCATGTAGCCCAGGCGGGTATGACCCTGACCCTGAGTAGCATCCTGCCCTCACCAAGAATGATACCGCAGTATAAAGAAAAAATGATCAATTTCAACAATTGGCTAAGCTTCTGGTGTTATTCAAAGGGGATCCAGTGTCTGTCAGCCTGGGACGACATGCTTGACAAGCCTCGTTGCTTCACAAGAGATGGCTTGCACCTGTCACCCCTAGGCTTTCGAATTACTGGCCAAGGCTCTTGCTGCACCCATCGTGCCTTTTATAGGTAAGGCTCAAATGTCAAACCCACCTCCGTAAACAGTACAAATAAAAAAAAAAATGGGGGTTATGCTACTCAACGCCAGGAGTTTAAATCTCAAAATGCACACGCTCGAAGCACTCCTCAGTATGGAGAACGTCGACATCTGTGTAGTAACTAAAACCTGGTTCAAGGCTCCACAGCGCACCCCAGCACTACTGGGCTACAACTCATACCACACATTTCGGCCACAGAACATGGACCGAAACACAATTGGAGGGGGTGCATCCATATTCATCAAGGATACCTACTCCTCCAGGTTAGTGGTGCAGCATGATCACTCTGAGATCATCCATGTGCAACTAACATCGAGAAAATCTGCAATGCAAATTATGGCCTGCTACAGATCACCCTCCATGACCCAGGACCAGCACTCCGCCTTTCTGGAGACACTGGAAAACATGCAGGTCCTACCGAACACCCTGATATTTGAGTGATTTCAATTACCCTACCGTTAACTGGGAAAACTACTCAAGTACAAGCTCCCAGGTCCAGCGCTTCCTAGAATTTATCAACTCAAATGCCCTGGATCAGCTGGTAAACTCCCCTACCAGAGGTGAAAACATAGTGGACCTGGTCATCACCAACATGGGCGACAGGTGTTCTGTACCGGAGGTCAACCTGTCACTGGTTAGATCAGACCATAAAGTAATCACTCTGGATGTCCACACCACACCATCACCCCCAGCCAAGGAAACCACAGTGAAAAACTTTTCTATAGCAAACATCACCTTACTTAAGACAGAGGTGGTAAGTTTCACAGCCCCCACGCTAAAGGATAAGTGTCCAAGATGTAGGAACCTTTACATATGCACTCTATGAGCACCTACAAGGATGCATGGATTGTGCCATCCCTAGAAAAACCACGACTCACTCCCCTAAGCGAAGGAAACTAGTCTGGTGGACCCCTGCCATAAACAGGCTGTACAATAAGAGGAGGAAACTAGTTCAGAAAAAAGCAAATCCCAAGAAGGAAAGACATCCCTGATCAGTATCAATAAGAAACTAAGGTCCCTCATAAAAATCATCCAAGGCTAACTTCGAAAGAAAAATAGCCAAGGATTCGAAAGATAACCACAAAGCCTTCTTTAGCTATGTCAAGAATCTAAGTGGCAACTCGCAGATGTGCTCTGAGCTAGTGCAAAATAGCACAAAATATATTGAACCTACTGATATTGCCAACATCCTGGCAGATAGATTCAGTGCAAATTTCACCCCCCTCTCATCCCCAAAAGGGCCCACAACAATACCGGAAAAGTGTAATGTCCCAGAAATCACAGGTGAAAACAGCCCTTTCAAAAGCCAAAAGCACAGCGTCAATGGGGCCAGATGGTGTCCCAGGCTGCGTCTTCCACGAACTACAGAACAAACTACCCCCCACCTAAACACACTGTTCAACCTCAGCCTCTCCACAGGTTACATGCCCATAGAATGGCGCACAGCAACGATTATTCCACTTCACAAAGGAGGGGCCACAACTGACCCTGGTAACTATCGCCCCATAAGCCTGACTAGCCTGGTCTGCAAGGCTGTGGAGCGGATCATTATGGAACTCATTAACAAAGACATTGGGAATCTCCAAACACCTGACCCGTACCAGTTCAGCTTTGTTAAGGGCAGATCATGCCTAATAAACCTGGTTGACTTCTTCGAGATGGTCACCAAGGCCATAGATGAGGGAAAGGTGGTTCACACCACCTACCTTGACCTTGCCAAGGCTTTTGACACCATTCCCCACTTTGGAATTATAGAAAAACTCACCAGCCTGAACATAAACCCCTACGTCATGAGATGGGTTGCCAACTGGCGTACAGACAGAACTCACACGGTAAGAATAGTGGGCTCCAGGTCCGACTCTAAACCAGTCACAAGTGGTGTCCCACAAGGTTCTGTCCTTGGACCCCTACTGTTTGGCATGTACTTCTGAGAAGTACAGGCAAACACAGGAAGACTATGGCTAACCAAGTTCGCCGATGACTGCAAACTGGGAGCCATAATTGACTATCTGGCTGACACAGATATTCTCCAAAAGGGCCTTACTGAGACGGACACCTGGTGTCAAAGTCATGGTCTCAAGCTAAATGCCAAAAAATGCATAGTCATCCAGTTTTGGAAAAACAAAACACCCATGAATTACCACATAGGTGGCAGCCCCCTTAATACAGAAGAGGTAATAAGAGATCTGGGGACCCAGGTAGATATCTCTCCTTTGACAATCATATTGCCAAAGTAGTTAGGAAATCCTTCTATGTAGCCCATCTAATTACTAAAGGGTTCGCATCTAGAAATAAAGAGGTTATAGTACCCTTTTACTCGTCACTCATCAGACCCATCATAGAGTATGATGACCCATTTGGGATGCACCTCACAAGACACTTCCATCAGCTGGAAAGACCACAAAAGTACCTCACCAAGAGGATTACTGGCCTCAAACATATGTCCTATGCAGCCCGACTGGAAAAACTCCGGCTGTACTCAGTGGCATATCGCTTACTCAGAGGTGATCTCTGCCTGACTTAAAAAGACATGTCCAACTCAGAATTGATGGACATGCTCCACCTAAAGAAATCCAAGTCACATGCTCCACCTAAAGAAATCCAAGTCACTGCGAGCCACTCGCTGTAGTGAGCTAAACCTCGCCACAACAATAAATAGAACATGCTGGAGGGATTGATTCCTGTCACAGAGACTCCCCATGCTTTGAAACAAAATTCCTAACTACATTAGGCAGAGCCCCTCACTAACGCTCTTTAAGAGAAACCTTGACGAGTGGATGGGTAACAGAAAATACACCCCTGGGATCACTTCATTGGCTCTTCTTGACAGAGGCTCAGTTAATTAATCAATGGGGCAGCGAAAGCTGACACACTCTGGCTAGGCTTATAAATGCCCTCGGGCAGATAGCATAGTACCTACCTATGAACCTTTAAAAGCAATAATGTATATGAATATTCCTCTTTAAAAATATTTTCTAAAAATGCAGAAGTAGGATGTAAATAATTTAATGCATGGATATTGCTCCATGTAAAATTCTTAAAGGTTAGAAATCTCAATTTCCCCCTTTGTATATCAACAGAGTTCAAAGAAGGATTTCAATCCTGCATCAAGATATCACTTCCCCTCCTTTAATTCATTGTAACTTTGTATTTTTTGCGTAAAACTTAAACTGGCAACAAAAGTGCTACACAAAAAGGGTACAGGTGAGTGTGTGGGGAACATTTTTCCTACAGACCCTTAACTAGGATAATCAGTTCTGAAGTCACATATCTCACAGAAAGGGGATTTATGTAACTCAGTTGTATCAGTACTCTCTTTTTAAAAGCTAATAAAATTCTCCTTTCTCCTAAGCTTCCTTTACAGTAAAGTTAAGCAACAAGGACCTGTTAGGAGTTTAAAAAGCGGTGGCAGAGGGGGTTCCAAAAAGAAAACTAAAGCCTCTAAACTTCCAGGGCAGTCTTCCCAGTCAACATGACTGTTTGTCTGTTCAAGTCCCCTTCTCATCCTAGCAACCTCTCCATATCCCTGAGGCTTCATGTTCACTTGTGGTACCAGATTGTGACAAACAAATGGGTTGAAATGTTACTCAACAGGGGCATGCTTGGCATTGAAAATACATCCCCCCATTCCAAGGGTTTCTTCCTTGCCCTACGATCCAAATCTGCTTGTTTTCTTCCCGTCCTGCATTAGATGCTTGCTCAGGGAGCAGCAGAACCAGTGCCGCACCCCCCGTCATATGGGCAAAGACTTTTATTCAAGGATTGCTTTGCTACCAACGAAGGAAGGATACTGGAGGCCTGTACTGGACCTTTCTTGTATGTGCCATATGTCATACGTATGCTCCCCAGCACAGGACGTAGGGCATAATGGTGACATACGGACACAGTTACTCTGTGTATAAGTGTGTATAAGTCTTCCCAGTCAACATGACTGTTTGTCTGAATTGCCTGGAGAGCAGTCTCCTTAGGACCAAAAGGAGGCTATGCACATCCAAGTGTAGAAAATGTAGAAGGAAAAGGGGGGGGGCCCTTGGCCATGATAATAACTGCATCTGTGCATGAGGGACATGAGTGCTACCCCCAGAGGGAATTTGAAGATGTTCTTCATGTTTCACTGTTGCAGTCATTACATTTGGGTTATCTGCTTTGCAGTAGCCCTCAGTCGGCCTGATTAACAAAGTCTTGGGTCCTACGTTGGTTACTGTCCCTTCTTCCATGACGTCAGGGGTATAAAACATGCAGCCGACACCATTACATCAGTTTTTCTTTCTCTTCTTTGATGAAGGCAGTATGCTGCTTAAGGCTAAGCTTATACCTGCCTGTGGCACTTAATGTGAGAGCTCAGTCATGTCTCTCCATGTAGTCCGGGGAGGTAAGTCTCAAGTCATTCACCCCAACATGGACTATGATAGAGTGATACTGGTACTTGTGATTGAGATTGGCTTACTGACAGAACCCACACTGTGAAAGTAGCCGATTCCAAATCCAGCTCCAGACAAGTGACAAGTGGAGTACCTCCGGGTTCAGTCCTGGGACCGCTCTTGTTTGGCATCTACTTCTCTGAAGTACAGGCCAACTCTAAGGGACTCTGGCTAACAAATTTCACAGATGACTGCAAACTGGGAGCCATTATTGAATCCCCAAATGATGTGGATATTCTGCAAAAGGGCCTTACAGAAACAGATGCTTGGAGCCAGAGCCATGGGCTCAAGCTCAATGCCAAGAAATGTATAGTTATCCCCTTTGGGAAAAAACATGTACCCATGAATTACCACATAGGTGGCAGTACACTAAACACCGAAAGTGTGATAAGAAACTTAGGGACACAGGTTGACAGTGGTCTCACCTTCGATAGCCACATCGCCACAACAGTCAGGAAATCCTTCTATGTGGCACATCTGATCACTAAGGACTTTTCATCCAGAAAAAAGGAGGTCATTGTCCCACTATACTCATCCCTCATTAGACCCAGTATAGAATACAACGCCCCGTTTGGTATGTACCTCTCAAGACATCTGCAACAACTGGAAAGGACGCAGAAATACCTCTCTAAAAGAATCACAGGCCTAAAGCAGATGCCCTATGCTGACTGTCTAAAAAAAACTCCACTATACTCTGTCGCATATCGTCTACTCAGAGGTGATCTCTGCTTAACATACAAGGCCATGTCAAATCCAGAGCTGTTAGACATGCTACACTTAAATAAATCCCAGTCCCTCAGAGACACACGCTCCAGGGATCTAAACCTTGTCATCACAATGAACAAAACATGCTGGAGGGATAGGTTCCTGACCCAGAGATTCCTCAGACTCTGGAATAGATAGCCTATACATGTCAAGCAGAGTGCTTCTTTGGCCCTCTTTAAATGGAACCTTGGTGATTGGATGGGAGATGGGAAATTCACCCCGGGGGGCACATCAGTCGCCCTGCTAGACAGGGGTCTAGGGAAGTAAATACTGTGGGAAGAAATAGCCAGGGAATTGTTATGGCTAGGCTTGTATAGGCCTTAGGGCCGATAGCCTAGTGCCAATGTATGAACCTATGAGTGTCTTGTGTCCTGGCACCTGACAGGCAGCTAACAGTAACCCTCTCCTTTTCCAGTCTTGTGAGGGAAACATCCGTGGGTCTCACTGTGGTGTCTCCTATGATCAGTACATTAGATTTTGTGGTGTTGCACCTTATGAGCTTATTTGTTGAGACACTGGTAGATGTATTATTGTGTGTTGTGGTTGTTTTTTTTTTTTTTTGCATTGTTGTGTGGTTAAGTGGTTTCCATTTGGGAGGCCTCTGATCTTTTGGCAAGTTTCTAGTGAGTGGGTTTGTGTTGTGTCCTTATTTAGTATGGAAAGTGATGTGTGTGTGCTGACAACCTGTTTGGTATTTGGTTTGTCGTTATGTGAGAGTCTTGCCTCCAATATCATAGTGTAATTACATCCCTCACATAAAGTATTTGTTTGTTTCAGGAGTAAGTGGTCATCCGTATACATGAGATAATTGCTACATTGCCTCAGGATGTAATGTCCATCAGACTGGCCGTAAAGATTATGGGAAACTGTCCTTTCATGATAGCAGGTTCTTACTGTATGTTTTATTAGGGAAGGGAATGGGCTAATTTGACAACAGCCCCGAGAGTACCAGCGAGACCTATACTTGTGTAGGCCAAGGCTGAGCAATAAGGCAACGCTGCTCACTATCCAACTGAGTTGCTCCTAGCGCAGCAGAAAAGCTTGGAAGGGTGTCACTGATAGCTGTTTATGGAAAAACAGAGCTTTGAGGCTTCTGTGTCTATACAAGGCACTTCTAATCCCTGCTGTGCAAAGCACAGCAACACACAAATGCAAGGCTTAAATATAAGCCAAAATAAACACTGTTTAGTCTAGCTACCAATAGGAAAGCACACAGTGAGCCTTGGAGAGAGTACATATGCTCAAGAAAAAGAGTGGGAGGTTGAAGGCTGGGAAGAGCCCTCAACAAACCCATGTAGGATACCCTAGTAAAACCTGCTGTGGGTCAAGAAACCATATCCAGTTTGTAATGCCTAGTAAAGGTATGCGAGAACCAAGTAGTAGCTTCAAGGGTGGAATTGGTGTCCAAACCCTTGTAGAAAGCACTAGAAGAAGCAACAGTCAGAGTGGAATGACCTCTAACTGAAGTAGATAGACACTTGCCATGAAAGGAATAGCAAAAGGAAATGACCTTAGGTATTCAGGAAGAGATGGTTCACTGCAACAGTAAAGAGAAAGATATCTGATTTAATTGCTTCCCATTAGGGGGCACCTGACATCTGGAGAAAGAAAAACTGATGTAATGGTGTCGGCTGCATGTTTTATACCCCTGACGTCATGGAAGAAGGGACAGCAACCAACGCAGGACCCAAGACTTTGCTAATCAGGCCGACTGAGGGCTACTGCAATGCAGATAACCCAAATGTAATGACTGCAACAGTGAATACACTCTAACATCTACATTTATGGTAAGTGTACACAACTGTACTTTACCTGTCCATTGATCTAGGTTGCATTTGAAGAGGGTCAGGTAGGAGCTCTGTTTCATGTGAATTGGAAGTTTTTTGCAGAGAAGTGGCAGTCTCTGGGAGGTGCATCTGTCACTCCAGCATGATCTGTTCATGTCATAGGCTAGGTAATGATCCCTGGTGCGAGTGACCCTCGTACAGTTTGATTTATGAATGTGTAGCATTTCCACGGTTGCATCAGAGACTGCCCTGTATGCCAGGCACAGATCACCCTTTAACAGCCTCTAGGAGACCAAAAACAGTGTCCGGGCTTTCAGTCTTTCTGCATAGGATTTCTTTTATGTACCCTGTATTTTCTTGGTGAGAGACCTCTGTGGTCTCTCCAGTTGTTGCAGGTGTCTCATGAGGTACATGCAAAAAGGGAGTATTGTATGTACTCAATTATTGGTCTGATGAGGGCCAAGTATACTTGAATTATAGCATCCTTAGATCTAGATGCAATGCCTTTACTTATGAGATGTACCACATAGAAGGATTTCCTTCCCACTGTGGATACTTGGTGGTCGAAATTCAGATTGCTATCAACCTGAGTACCCAGATCACTTACCACTGTGTCTACACTTAGGGTGGTGCTGGCTATAATGTAATTAGTGGTCAGCTTTCCCAAAGGGAATAATAATGCATTTTTTTGCATTTAGCTTTAGTCCACGGCTTTGACACCAATCATTTGTCTGTGTTAACCCATTCTACAATATATTAACATAATTGGGGGACTCCTTGATTGCTCACAGTTTGCAATCATCAGCGACCTTGGTCAGCCACAGGCTATCCACGTTCACCTGGACTTCTGAGAAATAAATTCCCAACAGTAAAGGGCCCAGCACTGAATCCTGTGGTATGCCACCAGCAACTGGTCTTTTGTTAGAGGTAGTCACCTACTTTGACAGTGAGTGCTGTTGGTGAGCTGAGTGGCTATGTTAGGGTTAATTCCCAATTGTGAAACTTTCTCTGTAATACTTGAATGGGGGACTGTGTCAAATGCTTTGGCTAAGTCAAGGTTGGTGGTATGCACTTTTTCCCTCATCCAGGGTCTTGGTGACATTCTCGAAGAAGTCAGACAAGTTTAACAAGTGTGATCTACCTTTAAAAAATCTGAACTGGGTTGGGTCCAGAGTTTGGAGATTACCTACATCCTTGTTGATAAGGTCCATAATAATTATTTCCATTGACTTGCAGATGAGGCTAGTCAGCCTTATGGGTCTTTAATTCCCAAGGTTGGTTGGTAGTCCACCTTTATGCAGTGGGATTACTGTTGCTGTCCTCCATTCTGCTGGAACATAGTTTGCAGGCAGTAGTTAAGCAGGGATCCAAGTGGGTCTGCTAGGTTATGTTTTAAGTTGTTTAAAAGGAAACCTTGGATGTTGTCTGGTTCCAGGTTTTTGGCTATGGAGAGGGCATAGATGACCTGCTGTCTTGAGCTAATAGGCTGAGGAATGGTGGCAGAATTACTTTGGAGGATGACCGGGATTGGGGGGGGATGAAGTTTGCTCCAAATCTGTCAACTAGCCAGTTGGCTTTTACCTCTAATTGAGTATGGGTGGTGCCATCCACAACCAGTTAAGCACATAGCAGAGTATTCCCTTTGAGATTTTGGATGCAGTTAAGTAATGCCTTGTGATTATCCTTAGCTAGGGAGGCTGTTTTTGCTTTGTGATTGTCTTTGGAGGACTTAACAAGATCTCTAATTTATTTGTTTAAGCTAGAGAGGGATTTCTTCATCTGTTGAGTCAGTTCCCACTTGTTCTTGAACATTAGTTTCTTTCTCTTGTTGTGTAGCCAGTTTATGCTAGGGGTCCACCAGGGTGACTTGTATTTTTGGCAAGACCTGGTTTTAATCCATTCAGGTGCATCCAAATTTGTATAGCTTAGTAAGTGGATTATACAGGGTATTGGTGTACACCTCTGCTTAGGAGTCCATGTTATCTATGTCTGATTCTTAAGCAATTTTGAGCTTGGTGTGGTTTCTGGCCTTATATTTGCATTGAACAAAACTGATTTATAGTCTGATCTTACCAGGGAGGACATCACACTGGAGTGGGGGTGCAAAGCTCCCCCATATTAGTGAGTACTATGTCAAGGACATTTGAGCCCCTTGTGGGAGTGCTGACTAGCTGTACCAGAGCATTTGCATTGACAAAGTCCAAGAACCTCTGAGCCAGCATGTTTGTGCTCATGTATGTTTCCCAGTTGATGGAAGAATAGTTAAAATCACCTGTGAACAGTTGGTCTCTATGGCAGGTGACTGCAGTAAGTCCAGGTATATTGTATTCCTTTTTGGATTCCTGGCCGGGGACCTATTGCTAGCAATGATGTGCTAGGGAGTTTTGCCTATAGTTAATTGGACATGGAGTAGTTTGAGAGATTCATGATGTTTGACCAGTCTTGAGGTGTACTTGTCCTTAATGAAGATGGATACACCTCCTCCTTTGGTTCTTTCATGATCAGTTTGTGGTCTGAAAGTATGGAAGGCATTGTAGCCCTACAAGGCTGGGCTGCTTTTCGCTGCTTTGAACCATGTCTCCCTGGCTGCATAGATGTCAGAATCTTCCAAGGTGAGGAGGTTTTCCAGGAAGTACAGTTACTTGTTTAGACTCCTAGCATTAAGCAGCAGAGCCTTGAGTTTATCTAGAGAGGATTTTGTTATATCAGGAAGTTGGTTATTTTGACACTGCCTAAAAAGGCACAATTTTATATTTTTTGTATAAAACTTAAACTGGCATTAACCTTTCCAGTATCTGAAAGCCCAGAGGAGACAGGTGCAGACCATCTCTGGCAAAGCAGTGTGGCCTGTCCACTGTCTTCCCTGGCTGACAGTTATTAAATCCCCATGGACTGACACCAGAACCTAAGCCAATTGTTAAAGTTAACCATTTTTGTTTGTACTGTGGCATCATCATTGGTGAAGGCAGTATGCTGCTTAAGGCTAGGCTTATACCTGCCTGTGGCACTTAATGTGAGAGCTCAGTCATGTCTCTCCATGTAGTCCGGGGAGGTAAGTCTCAAGTCATTCACCCCAACATGGACTATGATAGAGTGATACTGGTACTTGTGATTGAGATTGGCTTACTGACAGAACCCACACTGTGAAAGTAGCCGATTCCAAATCCAGCTCCAGACAAGTGACAAGTGGAGTACCTCCGGGTTCAGTCCTGGGACCGCTCTTGTTTGGCATCTACTTCTCTGAAGTACAGGCCAACTCTAAGGGACTCTGGCTAACAAATTTCGCAGATGACTGCAAACTGGGAGCCATTATTGAATCCCCAAATTATGTGGATATTCTGCAAAAGGGCCTTACAGAAACAGATGCTTGGAGCCAGAGCCATGGGCTCAAGCTCAATGCCAAGAAATGTATAGTTATCCCCTTTGGGAAAAAACATGTACCCATGAATTACCACATAGGTGGCAGTACACTAAACACCGAAAGTGTGATAAGAAACTTAGGGACACAGGTTGACAGTGGTCTCACCTTCGATAGCCACATCGCCGCAACAGTCAGGAAATCCTTCTATGTGGCACATCTGATCACTAAGGACTTTTCATCCAGAAAAAAGGAGGTCATTGTCCCACTATACTCATCCCTCATTAGACCCAGTATAGAATACAACGCCCCGTTTGGTATGTACCTCTCAAGACATCTGCAACAGCTGGAAAGGATGCAGAAATACCTCTCTAAAAGAATCACAGGCCTAAAGCAGATGCCCTATGCTGACTGTCTAAAAAAAACTCCACTATACTCTGTCGCATATCGTCTACTCAGAGGTGATCTCTGCTTAACATACAAGGCCATGTCAAATCCAGAGCTGTTAGACATGCTACACTTAAATAAATCCCAGTCCCTCAGAGACACACGCTCCAGGGATCTAAACCTTGTCATCACAATGAACAAAACATGCTGGAGGGATAGGTTCCTGACCCAGAGACTCCTCAGACTCTGGAATAGATTGCCTATACATGTCAAGCAGAGCGCTTCTTTGGCCCTCTTCAAATGGAACCTTGGTGATTGGATGGGAGATGGGAAATTCACCCCGGGGGGCACATCAGTCGCCCTGCTAGACAGGGGTCTAGGGAAGTAAATACTGTGGGAAGAAATAGCCAGGGAATTGTTATGGCTAGGCTTGTATAGGCCTTAGGGCCGATAGCCTAGTGCCAATGTATGAACCTATGAGTGTCTTGTGTCCTGGCACCTGACAGGCAGCTAACAGTAACCCTCTCCTTTTCCAGTCTTGTGAGGGAAACATCCGTGGGTCTCACTGTGGTGTCTCCTGTGATCAGTACATTAGATTTTGTGGTGTTGCACCTTATGAGCTTATTTGTTGAGACACTGGTAGATGTATTATTGTGTGTTGTGGTTGTTTTTTTTTTTTTTGCATTGTTGTGTGTGTAAGTGGTTTCCATTTGGGAGGCCTCTGATCTTTTGGCAAGTTTCTAGTGAGTGGGTTTATGTGTTGTGTCCTTATTTAGTATGGAAAGTGATGTGTGTGTGCTGACAACCTGTTTGGTATTCGGTTTGTCCTTATGTGAGAGTCTTGCCTCCAATATCATAGTGTAACTACATCCCTCACATAAAGTATTTGTTTGTTTCAGGAGTAAGTGGTCGTCCGTATACATGAGATAATTGCTACATTGCCTCAGGATGTAATGTCCATCAGACTGGCCATAAAGATTATGGGAAACTGTCCTTTCATGATAGCAGGTTCTTACTGTATGTTTTATTAGGGAAGGGAATGGGCTAATTTGACAACAGCCCCGAGAGTACCAGCGAGACCTATACTTGTGTAGGCCAAGGCTGAGCAATAAGGCAACGCTGCTCACTATCCAACTGAGTTGCTCCTAGCGCAGCAGAAAAGCTTGGAAGGGTGTCACTGATAGCTGTTTATGGAAAAACAGAGCTTTGAGGCTTCTGTGTCTATACAAGGCACTTCTAATCCCTGCTGTGCAAAGCATAGCAACACACAAACGCAAGGCTTAAATATAAGCCAAAATAAACACTGTTTAGTCTAGCTACCAATAGGAAAGCACACAGTGAGCCTTGGAGAGAGTACATATGCTCAAGAAAAAGAGTGGGAGGTTGAAGGCTGGGAAGAGCCCTCAACAAACCCATGTAGGATACCCTAGTAAAACCTGCTGTGGGTCAAGAAACCATATCCAGTTTGTAATGCCTAGTAAAGGTATGCGAGGACCAAGTAGTAGCTTCAAGGGTGGAATTGGTGTCCAAACCCTTGTAGAAAGCACTAGAAGAAGCAACAGCCGTAGTGGAATGACCTCTAACTGAAGTAGATAGACACTTGCCATGAAAGGAATAGCAAAAGGAAATGGCCTTAGGTATTCAGGAAGAGATGGTTCACTGCAACAGTAAAGAGAAAGATATCTACTGTTATGGTACGATTTTGCACAACTGTACTTTCTTCTAAAGATCCGGAAGGACTGCTCAAAAATTATGGTGGTGACTACCATTTGGCATGGGCAACAGTGGTTTTCCCTTCTTTACCCTCTATGCAAGGGCATTTACCACAGGCTTCCTCGCAAACTGAATTTGCTAATACAAGACTGGTTGTTTGATACACTCCAACTGAAAACTCTCCAGCTTACTGCCTAGATGATTGAATTTTGATACCTTTTAGATACCTCATTTCTTAGGATATACAGTAGATACAAAAGAAAGTGAAAATACCTGCTACTATGAAATCAAATATGTGCAAGTGGAAAAGATTTTCTATTTGGTGCCAGTCCAAGAACAAAAACCCTCTTGAGGCCTGGTTACTTCTGGTTCTTAATTATTTGTGTGAGGTACTGTCCTCTGGCCTTTCTAATTCCTCTATCAAGGTTGGTTTGTTAGAATTTCTGCTTGTCTACCATTAGATTCTCCCTTTCTAACCATACTCAAGTTTTTTGAAACGAATATTACATATGCATCCTTCTAGGAAATATGTGGCTTCTCCCTGGAATCTTAACTTTGTGCTTGAAAAGCATAAGCTAGTTAAAGTGGAAAAAGATCATCGGGCTGAATTGAGGTTCTTAACATGGAAGAGTATTTTACTCAATGTTCTTATTTCTGCTAGCAGAGTATCTAAGTTGCAAGCACATATGGTGAGTCAGCCCTACCTCATTTTTCACTAGGATAAGGTTTCTTTGAGAACTAACCCTACTTTAATGCCCAAAATGGTTTCAAGTTTACCTTCAGCCAGACTACTGAACCCAAGAACAAGGGATAAGAGAGTCTTAACACTCTAGATGTCCTCCACAGATAGCTCAGATATGACCAAAACAAAACTCAAGCTTTCGGGAAAGCTGATCAGTTGTTTGTCTCCTATGAACATAAGAGGAAGGAGTAACCACTGTCATAACATACTCTTTCTAAAAGACTGTCATATGCTATTGCCTTTTGTTATATTCACTATAATAAAGCCACTTCAGGTAGGGTTAGTACCCATTCCACAAGGCTGTTTGCTTCTTTAGTTGCTGTCTGGAAAGGGGTGAATTCTAGAAGTATTCTAGAGGCAACAACTTGGTCTCCTGTACGATACATTTATAAAACATTACAAGCCTGATTTCTTTTCCATGTCTAGAACAGGCATTGCTAGCTCCATTCTTCAGGTGCTCCTGGATTCTTTATTCCCCCTTATTAGTTTCTATACTATGGTACTTGACCCAAATTGCTTAGGCTACTGCAGCAGTGATCTCAATGTTAAACGTAGTACAGTTGTTCTTAACTCATAGCTATAGGTTCAGAGCCAAGTACTTGGCTAGCTGCTCTTGTGGCCTATTTCAAGCTTAGTCAATTGCCCTAGGTGAGAATCAAACCCTGTTCTTCTTGTCTGTGAGGTTAACACAACCATTATACCATCCCCCAACCAACAGCCCTCTGATATATACCTCTAAACCTCTTAGTGCAAGAAGTCTGGACAAAGCCTAAACTAATGGAGGGAGAAAGGCTCAAAAATAGGGACAGATTTGTAATTATTGCTCTTATAAACTTAGAAAGTTTCTAGAGTAAAAATGTTAGCATGTGTTTTCTAAAGGTTATGAAATCTGAAACTCAAATATATGTCATTACTTAGTGACTTCAATCCTCAGTGATTTGCCAGAAAAACAGACATTGTATAAGGGACAGACCAAAACTGAGGCAAAATTTTGAAATACTAAGTTGTCAGTCTGTAGAGTAATACAAGTTTAGATAATAAGCAGAAGTGAGTCTGCAAACTTCATATTTTGCATCTGTGAGGTAAAAACCTTAACCATTATGCCAACCCTCCTCCCGTAAAATAGGAAGAAGATAGGTTCCACTGAGGTTTAAATTCAGTTGTGTAAATAAACTTGCCATGGCAGTAAATGTTCTAATTGATCACTGTTGCTGTAAATTGATCACTGTTGCTGTAACTGTCCATCCCTCTAGATCCCCTTATTTTGTTTATTTTTACTTTTATATTGACAGGGTGGATAGAGATACCATTCTGTATATAGTTTAGTGTTGGATTTGATTCATAGCATTTTTCCTTCAAGTCTCTTGCCTCCATTTTCCCCAGGCAGAGAAAAAATACTTTGGCAGACTCTGCACTCAGCTATCTTCGTATGGAGCTCCCCTCAAGCTCCGGACAATTAGAGAATTTAGAAGACACCCTAAGTCTTTCAAAGCTGGTCAGTGGCAGAGGGCAGGACTCAAATAGCTTAGGTTACTGCATAATCTGTTAGAATATCTACTGTTACGCAAGTTTAAACAGCTATATTTCATCATGCTGTATTTCATTTGCTCTGTCCTTTTTAACAGCAACTTCTGTTCTGGACCTAGCTAAAAATTCTCTTGTCTGTAGTCCAAACCTCTGTTTGGCCTTATCCCACTCATTTACCTGTCCCTATCTAGCTATTGGCCTTATCCCACTCATTTACCTTTCCCTATCTAGCTATTTGCTCTCTTGCTAATTTTCTCCAGTATCTCCCATCCCCCTGTTACCTACTTTCTACACCCCTACTCACAGTCATGCCTATTGGTAAAATCTCCTTTCTCCATTCCTGTATTAGCTTAGTTCTTAGAATACCTCCTGCTATCTTATGAGTGTACCATTCTGTATAGTTGTTGTTCCCCTTAAGTACCTGCATCCAAGCTCCTACTCTCGCCTTACTTCTCCAAAGAGAGAGAGTGAAATCTTGAGGCTTAATTGTAATTCTGAACATACGCCTCATAGTCAGAAGGTTCAGAGTGGTAAATACAACTTAGTCAGAATGTTCAAAGCAGTAACTGTAAATCCATTGTGCACTTCCTGTCCTGTTTTAAGGCAGTGTGATGGCAACAAAGTGTCAGATAAAATGTTTTTTTTTTTTTGCTTGAATATGTCTTTTGACCTGATGATTTTTCAGAAGTGGTTTGGCCTTTTAGTCTTGGTGTGACTCGCTGAACATACACTAGCTGCCTAGGTGCCACGATGCACTCGGGTTAAAGGAATTTCACTTATTTCTGTAATTGGAAGACTGATCAGCTCAAGCCCAATCTAGTCAACAGCTAATGGACTGTCAGAATGAAATTATACTATTGCTTTATTCAATACAGTGTAGAGTCGGTTAGAAATGAGTCGGATGGAGTCCCATTGCCGAGAAAGGCTTTCCTGGGAGTGGTACAGGACAGTGTGTAACAGAAGGCATTGCTGGCTTAACAGAGTCAACCTTTCAGTGAGTTCTTTCTTAGAAGTGCAGGGTTGTAAGTACTCAAGATTTCTTCCTGTTGCTTACTAAACCATTTCTTCCCAACTAGCTCTCTGTGTCTTACTGGAGTGAGTTTATTACGCTCCTCCTTTGAGAAATATTTGTATTATTGTTCTACTATCAGCTATCATATCAGTGTGATATAGTTACATATTGCATGACATTACTTACACTCCCTGTTTTGATATTCCCTACAGCTTAGTAATGCTGCTACATTTATAGTAATAATTTTCTGCTTCATTAATGTTCTCCTGTGTGCACAAGTATAACATTATAGAAATACTACAGTTCATATCTTTGGATAAAATTTCCTGTTCATTCCATTTTGATGAATTGCATTATTTCCATACACAGTTCTTTCTAAAGAATTTGCTTAAGCTTTGACATACTTTACATCTACTATTTCCTAGAGCTTTTCACCCTTAGCGTCTGCTGAAAACGGGCAGTGTAGTGTAGCCCAGTTGGATTTCCTGGTATTCAAAAACAAGGAAAAAAAAAAATATATATATATATATATATATATATATATATATATATATATATCAATAGGTCAGCCTATACTTTAATGGTTCAGACTACAAGGCTACAGACAAAGATGTACCCGCATTGTCTGAGCAATCATGGATCAGATAAGGGAGGTTTTGGATCCAGACATTCTGTAAGTACGAGCTTTACAGAAGGAGCTGCAGAAGCAATTTCATGATGCCATTGCTTCCCCTCTGGTCAACCCAAACCTTGACTTTGATGTGTCACACTTCTGGTGAGATGTATATCTTAACTCTCTCTGGTAGTCCTGTGAACTTTGTCTTCTTCATACATGAATATATTTGTAAACCTAAAAAAAAATGTTAGTTTGCTTGGCGCCAGGAGTGTTAAAAAATCATCTTTCTCCATGAATTCTTCACGCCAACAGAAACCAGTTCATCAATTTATTTTATTGTTTTGTGCAGTAGGTGATTTTCACTATACTGGACTATGGGAGCCTATTTTCAGTCATGAAATGGTTGCATAACAAAAAAATGCAAAAAGACTGCTTTTGGTTGGTAAAAATCAACAACTCACAAACTGTCTGCATGTATTCTGTTGCAGATTTTAATTACTTAGAACAGACAATATGCTTAAATTGCTTAAATGTGTGTTTGTGATTCATTCACAAAAAATGCTTAAATAAAGACAGCAGACGCACCTCTCAACTTTAAAGATTATTGCAGAATGTCCAGATTTTTGACTTAAGTATTTGGTTTGTTCCTCATAAACGCTATGGTTTTCTGTCAAATTACAGAGGATTGAAGTCACTAAATGTAAATGGATGTCAATTTCAGCCTGGTGTGAGTTACAAAAATGTGATGTTACACTCTCGAAATGTTTTAAAGGGGGCAGGCCCACACCTACACGCCTCAGTGTGGGGTGCCCTGCATATCCTTGCTAGCTACATTCACTGTCTCTGATGCTACTCTACATTGAATTAGGAGAAATACTCCGAATTGCTGACACTTCAGAATAGAACATATCTCCCCAACATTTTATAATTCCAAGTATTGGCGTTACAGACCGTGGATTTACAAGTACAAGCCAGAGTGGACTTTGGGTAGTAGTAATTTAACAGTTGTCCATTGCTAACCTTGGTTATACCCATGTAACATTTGCATCTTGCTTCATTGGTTAGGTGAGTTAGTTTAAGAAGTTTATCTTTTCAATTCAAACTGGTAGGCTGCATTGTAAAATGGGAACAAAGATTTTTCTGATGAAACTTAGAGTGATAGTGTACATACTTATTTTTAGTATTTCCCAAAGGTTAAGTATTGAATGTAGAATATTCAAAGTCAGTGTGTAGAAGGAATATGTTAACCTGGAAAAGAAGGGTGCATAAAGCTTTATTTAGTGTAGTACAGTAAAGTTTCCTTTCAGGATAGCCACACATGAAACTGCATACCTTATTTTGTGTAATGTGAAGTTACTGCATGTTTGCTATGGAACTGGTAGCTTTTACAAAAAACAGCACAAACGGCTACAGTATACATGGATTAAAATAACTAAAAACTTGATAAAAATGACTTCATGACAGGAACGTTGTATTTTTGGATTTCTTCGCTTCCTGTTTCTCCTCGCTGATCTTTCCCTCTGCTTTTCTGTTGTCTCACATGCAGAGGAATGTCTGTTAAAGTCAGCATAAAATCGAAAGGGTCTAGGGCTGATATTATATTGCCATCTACCTCTGCATCTGCAGAAGAGAAGCAGTGGATGTTTTAATTTCCTGTCTAGACATATTCTCTAAAACAGTGGCCATTTGTGATGTAGAACATATGTTTCTTTTATTTGTATGCCAAATTAAGACATTACCACTTTTAAAGTCACAGATGTCCCTCTGTAACTTTCTCCTTCTGGTGGCAATTAAATGTTGGTCAAACACAGGTACCCTGTCTGCGCAGTAGCTGGTCTATACATGTAGAAGGTGTATAGTCCTGCACAACCGGAGTGCTCTCCTCTATTTTAAAGCATGTGTTAGTCACTACACAGATATCCGTGTCCTCCAGGGTGAGAAGAGCTTGTAAGGAGTGGAGTTTCTTCTTTAGGCTCCTAGCATTGATGAGTAACACCTTCATATTTTCCTTTGCTTGTTTCATTATGTTCATAGGTTTAGCAAGTTGACATTGCTTAAAAAGGCATTAAGGGTTGGACAAAGTCTTTGCCAGTAATCAAAACCCTAGAGAGGACAGATGCTGGCCATCCCTAGGAAACAATGTGGTACATTGATCATATCCTCCCAGATTGACAAGTACTGGACCTCCTTTGAATTACACCAGAAACTTAGCAATTACTGAAGTGAATTATTTTTTTGCTCATACTGGGGAAACATCCTCCTAGGTAGATGCATGATCTCAGGGATTGCGGCACCAGACAATCACCTAACTATCAGTCTTTCCTTGCTCAGCCTAGTAGGAAGCACATCTGTGTGTCTTAGAATGGAGTCACCTGTAACAAGAGTGTTTAGTTGGGTAATGCCTGCCTTATGAGCTCAGCATCTGTGACTTTGGGACTCCTTGTGCTGTGTGAGGAAGTAGGCTTAATATGCTGATTGTGCTTTGTGCCTGTGTTGTGTTTTGGAGGTCTTTGAGGTTTAGGCAAGTTAATCTTTAGAATCTTAGCATATGATGGATTATGTGTATTGTGATGGCCTTTGAGAGGTGTGATGTGTGGTATACTGATGTTTGAGTTTTACTGTGTGTGAGAATTTTATCTACAGGGATATTATATATGTACATCTCTCATAAACTGTTATGCTGTTTGAGTAATTGATCTTCAAACAGCATGACACAATTCTTACATTGTTTCAAGATATCCATCTCAATCAGGCTAGAAAAGTTGTGAGTGGGGGCAGGAGTAACTAACTGCTTGGAGTTTGGTTTTAGAATGATGTTTGGGTGGACTTTCTGCGGAGTATTTAAAGTTCATTACAAAACAACTAGTCTGGAAACCATCTTCGGCCGCAGAAAGAACCAGTAAACTAGTTATAGTAAAAAAAAAAAAAAAAAAAAACTCACTAATTTGATACTAAAATCAGTGAAAGCAGTGTCATTACACTCAATATTAAACAATTTTATCAAATGTCTTTTAGCCTGGTGAGTAGTTTAAGGCTTAGAAGTGCCTTAATGCAAAGACTAGTCATGAACTAGCCTGACATACACTCAGTCTGTAAGAATGAAACTAAGGTTCCATACCAGCAGTTAGACCACTTAAACAGCCAAAATGCAGTACAACTACTTATTGGAATCACTAATATAGGTTTTAAGGACCTTAGCTAAAGTGGATACAGACTGCTAAAATTAATTTAAAATCAGATCAAGAAATGAAAGCACTTATCTTTCTTGGAAGATTTTTTTCCTAATTGGAAGTACTAGGAGAGCCTGACATCAGTATCCAGAACAAAATGGTGTTTCGAGCTTGCTGTCTTTAGAACTTTTTAAAAAGCTATTCTTTGGATAAAAATCTTTCTCATCAGAGATTCAGGATTTCTTTGGAACCATATTTTTTTATTTACTACAAAAATGCACCATTTCCTCTTAGTTAGTAATGTTGTCTAATGAAATCCTTCATATTTTCTTGGAAAATGCTTTACCACTTCTGTAGAAGCATAACTTGGAGCAGCATGTTTTGATGTGGCAAAAGCTCAGTTTATTTTAGTAAAATATGGATATTTTAAAGCATGCTTTGATAGTTTACATGCAGTGATGTCAAAAATTGAATTAAACAGTATGCAGATGTTTTTCAGCTTACCCATATTTTGTCCGTAGATTGGCATTCAATTGAAGAAAATTTTACACCAAGGACTCTGGTAGTTCTTTATTAAAATTGGTGCCAAGAACGTTTTCCCTTTCCTGAGAAGTGGAGAATTGTCCGGTGAGAATGAGACCTTCTGTAGGAATTTGTTTTCCCAAGGGAGATCATTCTGTAGACAGTTTAAATATTTCAGTCTTAAATACACTAAAGTGTATTTTATGAAGTGATATGGGAGAAGATCAGTTGTGCAGCCTTCCACATCACTCTTGGGTTTTAAGCCAGATGCAAGGTTTATAAAGTTGGGATGCTGACAGGATAAATAATGTTTCTTGCAAAGAGAAGTCTGTAAATGGGGATGGAGGAAAGTAAGATGATAAAAATAATTAGACTGGAAAGGGAAAGGGTTGGAGTCTAGAAAACAATGTGCACCAATTCTTGCAACTTAGATAAATCACACTTCTGGTGGATTGTATGTTGTACTTTTATTTAGAAGAATCCAGGGTTTGCAGGCATTATGACATAGTGTCCTAAATGACACAAAATGGAGAACTGGTGGGAAATTCACATATTCCTTAGATATATGCATTGGCTTTGCTATTCATGCATTTATTTTGTATGGACATCCAAGCACAGCAAGAGAAAATGCAGTTGTGGTAAAAACCATCCACATATTTGGAACTAAAATTTATTTATTTTGTTTAACATTTGTTAACCGGGAAAGTCTGACTAGGACGGAGCCTATTTTCAGTGGAGGCCCAGGGGGGAAATGCTCCAGACACATGTCTTTGGAATGTGGGAGGAAACTGAAGTACCCAGAGGAAACCCATGCAAACATAGGAAGAACATCCAGATTCCACACAGAAGGCAACCCATCTGAGACTCAAACCGGAGAACCTCTTGATGTGAAGTGACATTAACCGCTGCACCAGTGCGCTGCCCAGTAACCTATCCAGATGACAGCCAGCAATAGCAGTCTTTAACCAGCTCACTAGCCTGTTACCAGGAGGAACAGTTGCACAGTGATCTTCGTTAGGAAAACAGTGACAAAGTCACATGCCACAAAACGCAAAGAACTTGGAGTTTAATATTTTACCGATGAACTTGTGCATACCTGCCTGTCATTGTGTAAGTGATGAACATTCCTGCCTGTATGGTAGACATGTACCTTCTGAAGTTTGTGTTTCACTCATGTGCATGTATATGCATGGGTATTTGCATCCCAGTGAGTAGCATATTCCTGCCTCTTTGGTGCACATTAACTGCTTTGGTTTTAATATTCCACTAAAGTATGTGCACACGTGGTTGTCAGTGTCCAGCTGATGAACATGTTTCTAGTGTCAGTGGCTCAACAGGTAGCACCCTCATCTTTGGAGCTGAAAGATCAGAAGGCTATATGTTCTATTCTCACTCCAGGTGATTTCATAAATTTTTTTTCAAATTGCCGTGTGGTATTAGGAGGTGCTTTATTCCTGACTGTGCCGCCATTCCGAGTAAACATTAAACTGAGGTCCTTTCTGTATGAGTTGGAGGTAAGTCAGTTGAAAGTAAAATTTACCATTGTATTTAACAAAAAGAATAGGGAAAGTTCTACAATGCCTTGGCTACATTTCCCAGTGTAGTATAAATACAACCGCCTGTCTCTCCTGAAAAGAGGCCACTCACTTAGTGGAACTAACCAAGTCAATAAAGAATTAAAAAATAAAATAAAAATAATACAGTAAATGTTCTTGCAAATAATGAATGTTACTGCCTGTGTGGTGAAAATGATGCCTTCTTAAGTTTTAATCATGCATGAATATGTGCTTGCCTGGTGTCATTGTCCCAGTTTCTGACCATATATCAGAATTCCATCGAAGTATCCAGTTGATGAATGTTTTCAAGCCAAGGTTTCAGCATTCATCTGATGAACACATTCTTGCCTGTATGGTAAACATTAACTTTCCTAGGTTTTAGTATCTGGCTAATAAATCTCTACATGCTGGGTGTCGGCATCCATTTTAGCAACATGGTCTTGCCTTTGTGCTGAAAATCTAGCTCCTTAGGATTTAATGGTCCCACTTATGAATGTTTATGAGCTGGGGTGTCAGCATCCCACTGAAGCATGTGTTTCTGCTTGTGGAAAATGTGCATCTCCTTAAGTTTTAGTTTCCAACTCATAAATATTTACCTGTGTGGGTGTGAACATCCCACTGCAGAAGCTGAAAGTGTCAGAAAGTACAAAGTAAAAATATCTGTAACATTTGTTTTTAACCATTGTTTTGGGTCCTATTCTACCCCCTCATCCACCCCCCAACATTAATTATATATGAAATCTTTGTGCAGTTCCACCCAATCCCTCTTATCCTAAGATACACCTAGAGGTTTTGGTGATACCTGGGGGTCATGGTTCTTATCTAAGGAGATTTTTCTGCTGTACACCAACTGTCCTCCTGTTGGCTGGAATGCAAGGCACAGAGTAAGTATGTTCTTCGTAGTATACCCATGATTCCAAGCTAGAGTGCATGTATGCTCCTCAGTAACCTTGGCTGAGTCCCAGGTTCTGCGACCTGTGGTACCCGGACTTCTTTCAACTGGAGTTCTTGTGACAGGACTTTACCACCACCCTAACCCCTGGGATGAGCATGCCAGTATTGATCAATCACACCACTCCCTCCACAGCTGAATTGAAAAGTACTTGCTCTATGAAGCGTACCGAGGTCATTTGCCATGCGTTCAAGTTCCATCCCTGTGGAGAACATAGCTGGTTCCATCTGCATCAGGATTAGATAAGAAAGGGGACTAGACAAGGTTGGATTAATGGGCAGGTTATGGCAGTTTGTAAAGAAACAGTAGACTGGAGATGAACATTTTTCAGCCGTGACCCAAGACTAGTAGTAGAAAAGCACGTGAGCATATATATTAGTATAATAGATTATGGTGTACAAGTAGTACATTTGTGTACAATAGTAAATAGTTTATTTAGAGTTCAGTAGTAAATTTCATACAATAAACAAATGGTATTCATAAGACAACCAGTTAATGCAATGTATCAGTTAATACAGTTTAATTACAATGCAGAATAACTTGAACTTTTATAAACATGTACTTGAGATACAGAGGAAGGTAGTTCATAGAGTTATCAGGCAAAGTGATTTATAAGCAGCGAAGCATACATTATATCAAAGAGATGTAAACATTACCAGATTCCAGTAAATTGCTGGGTCTAAGTATAGTAATGTTCCAGTCTAGGTAACCGCATTCCCTGCCATGAAGGTTCATAGGTTCATAGAGGTTCATAGGTTCATAGATTAGTACTAAGCTAACTGCCCTTGCGAGACATTTTAAGCCTAGCCAATTATCCCTTGTGAAACTCAAACCCTGCACCTTGTGTTTGTAAGGCAAACACCTTAACCATTACGCCACCCACCCTACCCTTTACGCCACCCACCCTACCCAAGGTATTGTTGGATAACAGTCTTCTATCCCAAAGGATTACACAGTGGGGGCACTGACAAGCAGTGGGGATCACTGCTGTGTAAACAGACATACCCCTGAGGAAGGGGCATTTATTTCATTTATTTATTTGCATTTGTTGACTGGGATAGTCCACTGGGCCAAGTCGGCCCATTTTCAATGGAGGACCGGGGAGAAAAGCTCCACAAGAATAGTTAAATTACATTTACATATATTGGTTACATTACATTACTGTTAATAGACAGTATTCAGTCTAGTGTATTAGGTAATATTAGTAGAATAGGAAATCTCATTATTCATATTTAAACCAGATTGACTAAAAATATAAAGAGAAGGATAGGAACAACATTGGAGGAGGTAATTTAGGTAGGAGCAGGAGAGGGACATTCCCATTTGGAGGATAGATGTGAGAAGAGCTGGGTTTTGAAGTTATGGTTGGGTATGTTGCGTAGGTGAGAGGGGAGGCTATTGTACAGGATAGTAGTAGTTGGCCTGGGGGATGAGAGGGTTTGTGTACTTGAAGCAGGTTTTGGTTCTCGGATCTTAGGGAGCGGGAGGGAGTGTAGGGTGTTAGCACTTTGGCTAGGGATGGACAGTCTGATAGTTTGAAGATGAGCTTGTAAGTACTGGTGATTTGCAGATATCTAAGGTAGTTGGGGAGTTCTAACTATTTGAGGGTGAGTAGTGAGTGGCAGTGATGAGATGAACTTTTGGAGTTTGTAGCAAATTTGCTAATTTTGTGGTAGCAGGCTTCCAGTTTGGAGAGCAGGCCTAGTTGGAGGGAGAGCGCCGTACATAAGAGATGGGAGGATGAAGGTAGTTGCAAGCGTTTGTTGGGTGAATTGGCTGAGATACTGATTGTGCCTGCATAGCAGACCAATCTTCTGATGAGTTTTCTTGATAGCAGAGTATATGTGGGAGTCAAACTTCAGGTTTTTGTCAATAATGATGCTTAGCAGTTTGGTAGAGGGGACTATTTCTAATGGAGTTTTATTTTGGCTTGTAATGCAGAACAGGTTTCTGTCTAAATTGGAATTTCTAGTAGGGGTAAAGATCATTAGTTTTGTTTTGGTGACATTTAGGGCAAGGTGATTGGCTTTCATCCAGGATTGTGTTTTGGAAAAGGCAAGCTGGGTTTTTATTAGCAGTTCAGAGAGGGAGGAGGCTGAGGAGATGATGGTGAAGTCGTCTGCATATTGGATGATAGAGGCTTCAGGGATGGAGAGGTGGAAGTTGTTGATAAATATATTAAAGAGCAGAGGACCTAGAACTGAACCTTGGGGGACCCCGGTGGGTGTGGGTAGGAAATGAGAGGTAGAGTCTTTCCACTGGATGGCTTGTTGGCAGTTGGATAGGTAGCTGGTGAACCAGGCAAGGCTAGAGGGAGAGAGAGATGTAAGGATGGGAGCTGGAATAGAAGTGTGGAGTGGGAGATGGTGCTGAATGCTTTTGAAAGGTCTAAAAATAGTGATGTCACATATTTGCCATTATCACATGCTGGGTTGATAGTCTCTAGAAAGGAAAGGAGGGCAGTGATGGTACTGTGGCCTGGGCGAAAGCCATGTTGGGTGTGGGAGAGAAGTTTGTTTAGGTTTAGATGTTGCATGATTTATGCATAGATATTTTTTTTCTAGTATTTTTGAGAGAGGGGAGAGTATGGATATAGGTCTAAAATTGATTGTGTCTATGTTTTTACCAGCTTTGTGAAGTGGAATGATGTATGCTCGGCGCCAGATGGTTGGGACGTATAATTCCTGTATAGATCTGTTTATGAGAATGGATACGGGATAGGCGATGGCTTCAGCAGATTGTTTGAGGAAGGTGGGTGGTAGATTATCTGGTGCATTACAACAGGGTTTTAGCTTGAGGAGAAGTCTTTTTATTGTGTTTGTGGGGATGGGTTTGAGGGTAAAGGGGAGGAAAGAGGAGGTTTGCTGGAGGGGGCAGGAGGAGTGGTCAGGGAAGGAGGAGAATAGTTTTATAATGCAATCTATGAAGAAATGGTTGACATTGGTGTCAGTTTATAGATTGGTGAGAGTTGAGTCTGGGCATGGGTTGCTTCTGTTGCCTGGATGAAGGATGGAGGAAATGGAGCTCCAAAATTGTTTTGGATTGGATGAGTACATGGATTGGAGTTTGTTGAAGTAACTTTTGGAGTCTTTGTTTATTAATTTTTTGGCTAAGTTCCTTAGTTGTTTAAATTCTAGGAGGGAGTTGGTGGTGTATAGTTTTTGGTATTGTTTCCATTTTATCACTTTGATGCATAATATTTTTAGTTTGATGGGATAGCCAGGGGCAGGGATTTGATTTGATTCGTTTGGATCTTAGGGGGGCCTGTTGATTTAGCATGGATAGGAAAGTATTGTTAAAACAGGATAATGCATCATCAAGTGAGAGAGTTTGTAGGGGTGACCAGTTAGTGTGCTTCAGGCATTCTGAGAATATTCGAGGGTTGAAGGAGGATAAGTTGCGAGTTTGGATATATTGGTGATGTTTTAGTGGGGTGGAGGATATGCAGTCAATGAAGGCAGGTAGGTGGTCGCTGGGAGAATTGGGTAGAAAGCTGGCTTGTGAGGCAAGTTGGGGATGGGTAGTGAGTATCTAGTCTATGATGGTACCAGAGGTTCCATCTTTGGCCTGGTTGGAAGGTTTATGAGTTGGGTGAAGTTGTACAGATTGATTGAATGGGATGGGGTGTCAGAGTTGAAGGACGCCCAGTTAATATTTACTTCACCAAGGATATAAGTTTCAAGTTTTATATTGGAGCTAAACCAGGATAGTATGTCTTCTAATGTTTTGGTATTATTGCCTGGGGTGATATAGATGGAGCAGATGCATATAAATTTACAATTGTTAAGTTTTAAGTAGCCTATTGATATTTCAGCATTGGAGAAGGTAGGGATGGGGTTGATGTATGGAGTTAGAGTATGGGTGGATGGGTAGATAATAGCTACACCACCACCTTTTTTCTGAGTTCTATCATTGCGAAGGATTTCGAAGCCAGGAGGAAGGACTTCATTGTCAGTGATGGACGGTTTAAGCCATGTCTCAGAGATAGCTGTAATATCGGGTTGGTTGTGAGCAAGCCAGGCATGTATGTTGGGGATTTTATTTTTGAGGCTTTGCGCATTGAAGGTGGTTAGCCAGATGGTTTTGGGTTTGAGGGGTTTGTTGGGGCTGCTGCTTAGATGTCTGGTTGAGTTCATAGGTTCATAGGTTCATACTAGGCTATCTGCCCGACGGCATTTACAAGCCTAGCCCATAGTTTTGTGGCTTACGCCACCCCTTTAGTATGGGGAACTATACCCATTATTTTGCTGTGCCTCTGTTGAGCAGTGACACTGAGGTAATCCCTGGGGTATATCTGCGATCTCCTATCCATTGGTCAAGATTTCTCTTGAACAAGGCCAGCGAGGTGCTCTGCCTCACATATACCGGGATTTTATTCCACAGCATAGGGAGCCTTTGGGTGATGAATCTATCCCTCCAGCACGTCCTATTAATAGCCGTGTCGAGGTTTAAGTCTCCCGCCCTTGTGGCTCTGACGGATCT
Organism: Protopterus annectens; assembly: GCF_019279795.1. NCBI lineage: Eukaryota > Metazoa > Chordata > Ceratodontiformes > Protopteridae > Protopterus > Protopterus annectens. The sequence goes on along the minus strand of NC_056729.1, from coordinate 1,559,772,861 downwards.
AGATTTTTTGAGGTGAAGCATATTCATCAAATCTGGGTTTGACATGGCCTTGTATGTTAGGCAAAGGTCACATCTGAGCAAGCGGTAAGTGACTGAATAGAGCTGGAGTTCTTTCAGTCGGGCAGCATAGGACAGATGTTTGAGACCCTTTATCCTTTTGGTGAGGAACTTTTGTGGCCTCTCCAGCTGCTGCAAGTGTTGGGTCAGATACATTCCGAATGGGGCATTGTACTCAATCATTGGTCTGATGAGTGATGAGTATAGGGAGACTATGACCTCCCTTGATCTAGATGAGAATCCCTTCATGATAAGGTGGGCAATGTAGAAGGTCTTCCTAACTACTTTAGCTACATGGGTGTCGAATGACAGACTACTATCAACCTGGGTCCCCAGGTCCCTGATAACTTCTTCTGTGCTCAGTGGATTGCCACCTATTTGGTAGCTAGGGGTAACCTTGTTTTTCCCGAAGGGTATGACTATGCATTTTTGGCATTTAACTTTAGGCCATGGCTCTGGCACCAGTTATCCGTTTCTGTGAGACCCTTCTGAAGGATATCTGTGTCAGATGTGTTTTCTACTATGGCGCCCAGTTTGCAGTCATCTGCAAACTTTGTCAGCCATAACCCTCCTGTGTTTGCTTGTACTTGGAAAAGTAGATGCCAAACAAGAGTGGGCCCAGGACTGAGCCCTGTGGTACACCACTTGTGACAGGCTTTGAGTCTGACATGGCGCCAGCAACTCTGACCCTGTGGGTTCTGTCACTCAGCCAGTTTGCAACCCATCTTGTGATGTATGGGTTAACATTTAAGCTGATGAGTTTTTCAATGATACCCGAGTGGGGTATTGTATCGAAGGCCTTCGCCAGATCGAGGTAGGCTGTATGGACTGCCTTTCCCTCATCAATGGCTTTGGTGACTGTTTGAAAAAGTCAACCAAGTTTAGAAGGCATGATCTGCCTTTGACAAAGCCAAACTGGGATGGATCCAAAGTCTGCAAATTCCCTATGTCTTTATTTATGAGGTCCATTATGATCCTCTCCATGGCTTTGCAGATAAGGCTTGTCAAGCTAATGGGCGGTAATTTCCAGGGTCGGTGGAGGCACCGCCTTTGTGAAGTGGGACCACAGTTGCAGTGCGCCACTCCTGGAGTGCGTATCCAGAGGTAAGACTATGATTAAACAGCTGTCCTAGCTGTGGGTTTAATTCCTCATTGAGTTGTGGAGCACACAGCCGGGGACACCATCAGGTCCCATGGATGCTGTGTTTTTGCTTTGGAGAGAGCAGTTCTCACTTGGGCATTGGAGATGTTGGGGGGCTGCGATCGCTTGGTATAGATATTTCTCCTTTTGGGGAGAAGTTTGCACTGAACCTGTCAGCCAGTATGTTGGCAATGTCTGTAGGATCAGTAATCTTCACATCATTTTGAACTAGTTCTGAGCATATCTGGGAGTTTCCTCCCAGGTTTCTAACATAGCTAAAGAAGGCCTTATGATTGTCTTTTGAGTCTTTAGCTATTTTTCTCTCAAAATTTGCTTTGGATGATTTTATGAGAGCTCTTAGTTTTTACTTATAGCGATCAAGGGTGTCTTACCTTTAAGGATTTTGCTCTATCTTGTAGTAGCTTCCTCCTTTTGTTGTAGAGTTTGTTTATGGCTGGGGTCCACCAGACTGGACGCTTGCCTTTGGTACAAAGAGTCTTTGTTTTGCTTGGGATTGCCTTATCCATGCAGTCCTGCAGGTGCTGGTAGAAGGCATTTGTAAGTGATTCAGCGGCTTGAGTACTGTTTTCCGCCGCTCGGGGCCTTAAAGGAGACCACACTAGTCTTTAGAAGTGTGAAGTCGGCTTTCGGGAAGTTCTTTACTGTGGTCTTTATTATTTCAGGTGGGGGTGGGATGAGGACCTCCAGCGAGATTAGTTTGTGATCTGATCTCACCAGTGAGGGGTATACTTCGGTGTTGAACATTGTGCTCCCATGTTCGTGATGATGAGATCAAGTATGTTTTCTCCTCTTGTGGGGATGGTGACTAGTTGTTCCATGGCATTTGAGTTTATGAATTCCAGGAACTTTTGGGCTAGGGTGTTTGGGCTTGAGTAGTGTTTCCAGTCTATATTAGGGTAATTGAAGTCACCTAGCATGATGGTGTTTGGTGATACATTTATCCCCTCTAGTGTTTTCAGGAAGGCCATGTGAGGTTCCTGAGTTTGTGAGGGTGGCCTGTAACATGCTACAATTTGCAGAGCAGTCTTGCCTATGGTTAATTGCACCTGGATGGTCTCCGATGCATCGTGCGTTGCCACCAGTCTTGAGGTGTGGGTGTCTTTGATGAATATGGATACCCCCCCTCCTTTCTTGGTATTGTCCAGATTTTGGGGCCGGAACGCATGATAAGAGGTAAAACCTGATAGTGCTGGGGTGCTCTCAGGAGCCTTGAACCAGGTTTCTGTCACTGCACAGACATCGATGTTCTCCATACTGAGAAGGGCCTCGAGTGCGTGCATTTTGAGATTTAGACTTCTGGCATTGAGCAGCATTACCCTTAGTTTTTTCCTTTTTGTGTTCTAGGGTGGTAGGTTTAGAATTTGAGCCTTGCCTAAAAAGGCACTATGGGGGTGGCAAGAGCCTTTGCCAATATCCAGAATCCCAGGGTGACAGGTGCAAGCCGTCCCTTGAAGCAGCGTGGCTTGTCCAGCATGTCATCCCAGGCAGACAGACATTGGATCCCCTTTGAATGACACCAGAGTTTAAGCCAATTGTTAAAGCTGATCATCTTATCTCTGTATTGTGGCATCATTCTTGGTGAAGGTAGGATACTGCTCAAGGTCAGGGTCATACCTGCCTGGGCTACATAATCAGAGAGCTCCTCAATGTCTCTTTTCATGTAGTCCAAGGAGGTACGTCTCAGGTCGTTTACACCAGCGTGGACAATGACTGAGTCGTATTTGTACCTGCTGTTGAGAGACCTGAGTGCTTGCGTTATGTGGCGGATTCTAGCACCCGACAGGCAGCTTACTGTGACCTTCTCCTTACTCAGTCTGGTGAGCGGGACGTCAGTGTGTCTGACTATGGAGTCACCAATAACTAGTGTGTCTGGCATTGTGTTTGGCCTTAAGGGCTGTGACTGTTTGACACTCTGACTGTGAGGTCTATGTCTTGCAGGTGTTGTGTTCTGAGGTGGTGGTTGTTTGGGTGTCTGCTTTGGTGGCCTCTGCTGTTTTGGTAGATTTTTGATCAGAGCCGAGTATGTCTTTGTGTGTTTATGTGTATGATTTGAGGTTGTGATGGTACTATGTGAGACTGGGTCTATAGTGTGTGTGGTAACCTTCTCCTCCTGACTGGTCTTGCCAGTCCTATGTTGAGAGAGCTCAGCCTCCAGTTTGGCCGTATAGTTGCATCTCTCGCATGTATTTGTGTTTTGTGGGAGGAGGAGAGGGTTGTCTGTGTACATGAGGCAATTGTAACATTGCCTCAATATTCCCAGGTTCACCAGCTGAGCAGGAGAGGACACTAGCAACTGATCCCTCGACATGCTAGAAGGACTAGACAAAAACTTTAAAAGAGATTCCGGGGACGTGGGTGACCGAGAAATGGGGTTTGCCTTTTGGGGTGCTATCTATAAGAGTGCCGTATCAAGGTAATAAGTACTGTAGGAGCAAGTGCTAGGTTTAACAGATAGAGAAAAGTCTACTTGGAGTCAAGTAGAGATGATCTTTTAGGTATTAGAGAAAGTGCTAGTAACAGGGATGCTTAAAGGTAAGATTGAAAAGAATGCACTCTGCAGTGTGCACTAGAGAAGTTAGATATGAAAGTAGGTAACTTGAGTTTTACCTGTTTAAAAAGTTAAGGTTTAGTGGAGAGTTACTATTTTTAAAACAGCAAGATGGACTGAAAGGGGTGGTTACTTTTGTATTTTGGTACTATGAAATACTGTAGGATGGCCAATAAATTTAAATAATTGAAGGGGTGGGATTTCAAAAGTGATGGTTTTGTGATTACTCACATAAGCCAGTGAAAGTAGAGAGAAATGAGATATATGGTCAGATTAACATAAGAGGTGGGCAACTAGAAAGACAGTGGTATTTAAAAAGACAACTTAAATGGATGGGAGGGAGGGAAAATTCTGCCTGACTCAGAACAGAGAGAGCTGTGGTCTCTTTTGAAGTTTTAATATGCTGTTAAAACAGAATGCAAGCAAAACACAAGGTAAAGAAAACAAACTACAGTATTCAAAATATAGAAAGCCAATACAGAAATACCAAAAATAACAGCAAACTAACCTTTCCTTCACAGCAAAGTGTAGCAGAGTCTGGATGAGCCTTTCTGGTAAAGCTCTGAAATGTTTTAGTTTACTCCTTAAATAGAAATTTTAGTTCCTAGCTCCACCCCCTCTGTTAACAAGTGATTAACCTTAAGTGACCTCTTCTGTCTTATGAATGAGTCCTTAATTAATCAGTTCTTATTTCTGCCTGACTCAGAACAGAGAGAGCTGTGGTCTCTTTTGAAGTTTTAATATGCTGTTAAAACAGAATGCAAGCAAAACACAAGGTAAAGAAAACAAACTACAGTATTCAAAATATAGAAAGGCAATACAGAAATACAAAAAATAACAGCAAACTAACCTTTCCTTCACAGCAAAGTGTAGCAGAGTCTGGATGAGCCTTTCTGGTAAAGCTTGTTGGGTCCAGGGTTTGGGTGGATGTCACCTAATAGAGAGAGGGAGATGTTGAGGAAGAGGTGATGTATGAGAAATAGGGAAGAAGGGTTGTTGAAGGGGAGCCTTTTTTTACAGGTGATGGGAGGGAGGAGTTGAGAGGATGTAGGGTTTGAAATAATGGCTTGGTTTGGAGCAATATAGTTAAGGTGAAATTAGGCTATAAGCTGTGGACGTATATGGGAGGTATGTGATGGTGGTTTGGGGGTTTAGAGGTGCGTGTGTGTTAGGGAGACTTGTAAGGAGGTTTAGACAGCAGAGTGAGATAAGAAGGCTAGTTAGTATTAATGTGTGTGTGGAGAGAGTAGTCATAGTTGGAGTGTGTGGGGTGGGTATGTGATTGTGGATGGGAGTGGCTAACTGCAGGCTGGGTGTGGAGGGGGGGTGGGGCTAGGGTAGGTATAAATGTACAGGCACTGGGGGTGGGTGAGAATTGTGGGCAGGGTAGGGGAGTGGAGTGAGCCCGCAGCATAAACGGAGCGGGAAGAACCACTTTACTTGGCTTAATAAGTGTTTTCAGTGAAGAAAGATCAAGCAAGAGCTCTGCACAGGTTAATGGATAGTACATTCCCTACAGTAATGGGCCAGAAAAAAAGACCGTCTCCATCATTGGTTTATTTCAGATATTCCAGATCTAAGAATAGAAATATCTCCAAATATGAGTCCTAAATTAACAAGGTGTTGATTTTAACTTCTGCCCAAATAGTGGGAACATTCCCTTGATGAATAACCTACGAGTTAGAGAGGCTGTTGAATTATTTTCACTTCCCTGTCTGATTGGAAACTGGGGTAATTTATTAGACATTTGTGAGCATGTCTTGGAGCAATCCTGCCAAAGTTTGTAGTTCTGATTTGTAAGTTCAAGAGATTTTCTTGATTGTGTGACAAAGCATGACATCTGTGAAAGCGGTCAGGCTTGCTTTGTTAACATTCTGCCTGGGTAAGGATGCTGGCTACCTTACTGCAGCCTCCACTTGTCTTAGCACTTAATTCAAGTAATTTTGTGTGTCTAAAAATTTGATCACAAAAATCAGCAGGTGTGACTGGTATAGTACAGTTGACGTTGTTGTACCCCACAGCATCCCCATAGTTCAAGGTGCAGCAGTCTCAGTTAATATACTTAAGTAACAGAGGTGTGGTGTGGTGCCCCTATATCAGGGGGTACATGAGCACCTTTCAAACATTCCTTGGAAATATCAGTGCAAGTTCTGATGTTTGGTGTCTTGCTGACACATTACAATTTTGTGGTACTGCCAACCACTAGAACATTGCATTTCTCTGATGAAGCAGACATGTTTATTGTGTCTTTTAATGATTAAAAGGGTGTCAAGCCATACTTCCAGATATTTGAATATTTGCATGACAGCATGGCTTTAATTTTTATCCACGTGTCAATGTTGTTATGGTGTAGGCGGAACAAATCTCAGAAACCATGTAAATATGCTTTTTGGAGTCATGCTTTTAAGGAAACAGACTTAGCAGAGGTACATTCAAGGATGACCTGTGAAAAACAGTTCATACGTAGGTTAAGTAGTAGAGACCTCAGATTGTAATTTTTGGGTAAACTATGCCTGATTCTTGTTTAGCCAGAATTGGCATGGCCAGATTTAACTTTGATTGCTAATGATAAAGCATCTGGTAATTGTGAACCACAAAATTATGAAAACACACAATTGCAAAATTCCAAAGGACAGATTTTATAAAGTGCTTGCGTGTGTGTGTGTGTGTGTGTGTGTGTGTGTGTGTGTGTGTGTGTGTGTGTGTGTGTGTGTGTGTGTGTGTGTGCGTCTATTCCATATTTGAAGGAATCACTGTTGTTTGACGGCCAGTTGGCCTAAACACCGCCTGTGAAATTATGAACTTGTATTTTGTGTGTATGTGTATATATGTATATATATATGTGTGTATATATATATACACACACACACGTTTATATGTATGTGTGGTTCTCTGCTGTAAGACTGAAAATTCAAAAAACTGAAAGCCAAAATATCTATGTGTGTGTATATGTGTGTATATATATATATATATATATATATATATATATATATATATATATATATATAAAATGTATGTATGCACACAAATGTATGTATGTATACTTTTTATGTATGTATACGTGTGTGTGTGTCTTTATATAAATATAAATATATATATATATATATATATATATATGTGTGTGTGTGTGTGTATGGGTCCCCTTCACATGGTCGACATTTCAGAATGTCAAAGACCATAAGGCCGAGACCATATGATTGACATCTCCGTACAGTGTGGAATGGAAAGATTTTCATCTTCTGCACTGTAGTGCAATCTCGGAATTGCTAGAAATGAGAAGGTAAGTTATTGTTTTTTATTATTACTATATATATATATATATATATATATATATATATATATATATATATATATATGGTTACACTTCAAAACATCTAAAACTCATACCAGCTAAATTCAACACATTGAGACCACAACATCTAAAACCCATAAATCACAACATCTAACACTACAAATCACATGAAAATAACATCCCCTCCACCTATAACACCACCAAACTAACAAACACACTTTTTACTGCATTTCTTCAGGGGGGGCAGGCCCCCCTGCACCCCCCCCCACCACCCCCTGTAAATTAAATATACCAACTCCGAGATCACACTACATTGGGAAAAAGTTAATTTCCTAGCCCCACTGTATCGCGATCGGCATAAAGAATGTATGCGTAATGTCTATATCACTTACCTGTATGACCTAAAAACAACATACATACAGAGTGGCAAAATAAACACTATATAAATAGTATAAATTCCTACACTATATAAATAAAAACTACAACATCTCATACTGATATCACAAGAATAACATATTAAACTATAACATTTACACAGTTCATGATACACTATTCCATATTACACATTTTCGATGTTCTGAAACTCGATGTTATGGGATGTTGTGGTCTCGATGTTTTGAATTTGGATGTTATGAGTTTTAGATTTTTTGAAGTGTAACTATATATATATATATATATATATATATATATATATATATATATATACACATATATACACACACACACACACACACACACACACACACACATACACACATACATGGGTCTGCTTCTGACATCCCACTCACCAGACTGAACAAGGAAAAGATCACAGTAAGCTGCCTGTCAGGCGCTAGAATCCGCCACATAACACAAGCACTCAGGTCACTCCACAGCAAGTACAAGTATGACTCAGTCATTGTCCATGCCGGTGTGAACGACCTGAGACGTACCTCCCTGGACTACATGAAAAAAGACATAGAGGAGCTCTCAGATTATGTAGCCCAGGCCGGTATGACCCTGACCCTGAGCAGTATCCTACCCTCACCAAGAATGATGCCACAGTACAGAGACAAAATGATCAGCTTTAATAATTGGCTTAATTACTGCTGTCATTCTAAGGGGATCCAATGTCTGTCTGCCTGGGATGACATGCTTGACAAGCCACGCTGCTTCACAAGGGACGGCTTGCACCTGTCACCCCTGGGCTTCCGGATATTGGCAAAGGCTCTTGCCACCCCCATAGTGCCTTTTTTAGGCAAGGCTCAAATGATAAACCTACCACCCTAGAAAACAAAAATGGAGAAAAACTAAGGGTAATACTGCTCAATGCCAGAAGTCTAAACCTCAAGATGCACGCCCTCGAAGCCCTCCTCAGTATGGAGAACATCGATGTCTGTGCTGTGACTGAAACCCGAACCACAAAAGGAGGGGGAGTATCCATATTCATAAAGGATACCCACACCTCCAGGTTAGTGGCAACGCACGAAGCATCGGAGACCATCCAGGTGCAATTAACCATAGGTAAAACTGCCCTACAGTTTGTAGCATGCTACAGACCACCCTCTCAAACTCAGGAAACCCACACAGCCTTCCTGAAGACACTGGAGAGTATGAATGTCTCTCCAAACACCATCATATTGGATGACTTCAACTACCCAAACATAGACTGGGAACATTACTCAAGCCCCAACACCCTAGCCCAAAGGTTCCTGGAGTTCATAAACTCAAATGCTATGGAACAACTAGTCACCATTCCCACAAGAGGAGAAAATATACTAGACCTGATCATCACAAACATGGGGACAAAATGCTCCACACCGGAAGTATATCCCTCATTGGTGAGATCAGACCATAAATTAATCTCACTGGAGATCCACATCCGCCCCAACCCCAGCAAAAAAGACCACAGTGAAGAACTTCTCAAAAGCAAACTTCACACTTCTTAAGACTGGAGTGGTATCCTTCAAGGCACCCGAGCCAGTGGAAACCACAACCCACGCTGCTGAAACCCTTACAAATGCCTTCTACGAGCACCTCCAGGAATGTATGGATCAAGCAATCCCTAATAAAATCAAGACCCTTTCCACCAAAGGCAGGCGCCCGGTCTGGTGGACCCCAGTCATAAACAAACTCTACAACAAGAGGAGAAAGCTACTACATGACAGAGCAAAATCCATAAAAGGGAAGGCATCTCTGATCACTACTAGCAAAAAAACTACGATCACTCATAAAATCATCCAAGGCCAACTTTGAGAGAAAAATCGCTAATGACACAAAAGACAATCATAAGGCCTTCTTTAGCTATATTAGAAACCTGGGTGGAAACTCCCAGATATGCTCAGAATTAGTCCAAAATGATACAAAAATCACTGAACCCACAGACATTGCCAACATACTGGCAGACAGGTTCAGTGCAAATTTCTCCCTCCCAAAAGGAGAAATATCTATCCCACCAGAGACTAGCCTCCCAAACATCTCAGATGCCCAGGTGAGAGCTGCTCTCTCTAAAGCAAAAAACACAGCATCAATGGGACCGGACGGTGTCCCCGGCTGTGTGCTACACGAACTCAATGAGGAACTAAACCCACACATAAGGCTGCTGTTTAATCTTAGCCTTACTACAGGATATGTACCCAAAGAATGGCGTACGGCAACTGTGGTCCCACTCCACAAAGGCGGTGCTTCTACGGACCCTGGAAATTACCGTCCCATAAGCTTGACGAGCCTTGTCTGCAAAGCTGTGGAGAGGATCATAATGGAACTCATAAATAAAGACATTGAGGACCTACAGACACTGGATCCTACCCAATTTGGCTTTGTCAAGGGCAGATCCTGCCTCTTGAACTTGGTCGACTTTTTCAAAACAGTCACTAAGGCCATTGATGAGGGTAAGGCAGTTCACACAGCCTACCTTGACCTAGCAAAAGCGTTCGACACAATACCCCACTCGGGCATCATAGAAAAGCTCACCAGCTTAGATGTAAACCCATATGTCACAAGATGGGTTGCAAACTGGCTCAAGGACAGAACCCACAGGGTTAGAGTTGCTGGTGCCATGTCAGACTCTAAGCGGTCACGCGGTGTCCCACAGGGCTCAGTCCTGGGCCCCTCTTGTTCGGCATTTATTTTTCTGAAGTGCAGGCAAACATAGGGGATTGTGGCTGACAAAATTTGCAGATGACTGCAAACTGGGCACCATAATTGACACTCCATCAGACACAGACATCCTCCAGAGAGGTCTCATAGAAATGGATAACTGGTGCCAGAGCCATGGCCTTAAGCTAAATGCCAAAAAATGTATAGTCATACCCTTTGGGAAAAACAAGGTAACCCCTAATTACCACATAGGTGGTAATCCATTAAACACGGAAGAAGTTATCAGGGACCTGGGGACCCAAGTTGACAGTAACCTCTCTTTTGACACTCACATTGCCAAAGTGGTAAGGAAGACCATCTACATTGCCCACCTGATCATGAAGGGATTCACATCCAGATCAGGAGAGGTCATTGTACCCCTGTACTCTTCACTTATCAGACCAATGATTGAGTACAACACCCCATTCGGAATGTACCTTACCCGACACCTGCAGCAGTTGGAAAGACCCCAAAAGTTCCTCACCAAAAAGATAAAGGGGCTCAAACATATGTCATACGCTGCCCGACTGAAGAAACTCCAGCTCTATTCAGTCGCATACCATCTGCTCAGAGGTGATCTGTGCCTGACATACAAGGCCATGTCCAACCTGGAATTATTGGACATGCTCCACCTCAAAAAATCCAAATCCACCAGAGCCACGAGAGCAAGAGACTTAAACCTCAACACGGATATAAATAGGACGTGCTGGAGGGACCGATTCATCACCCAGAGACTCCCTACACTATGGAACAGAATCCCAGTCCATGTGAGGCAGAGCCCCTTACTGACTCTGTTCAAGAGAAATCTTGATGAGTGGATGGGAGATCGTAGGTTTACCCCGGGAATCATCTCTGTGTCACTGCTGGACAGAGGCACAGCAAACTAATGGGTATAGTATTCTCATCCTAAGGGGTGGTGAAAGCCACACACACTCTGTCTAGGCTTATAAATGCCCTAGGGCAGATAGCCTAGTATGAACCTATGAACATCGAAACCACAGAAGATGGAAGATGACATAGTCAAAACAAAATCAGCGAAAACTCACATCAACGAAAGACCAGATTGATGACTATCTTCCCAGGGTAAGTAACCACTAACACCAAACGGCATGAAAAACGAAACCACCTCACCACACCCCCTAACTAAATATACCATCTCTGAAATAGCACAGGGAAAAGTTCACCTTGTTGGCCAACAGGTTACTCACCCTGGGAATATATTTGCTGATCCGGTCCTTCGCTGAAATGAGTTTTTGCTAATTTCATCTAGAAGAGTCTTCGATCTTCTCGGTTGATATATATATATATGTATATGTATGTGTGTGTGTCTCTCTCTCTATATATATATATATATATATATATATATATATATATATATATATATATATATATATATATGTGTATATGTATATATATATATATATATATATATATATATATATATATATATATATATATATATATATATTATAGTATATATATAATGTAGATATATATTTTATATATATATATATATATATATATATATATTATATACTATAGTTACATATTTGCATGGTCTGCGGTGGTGGTGCTGCGGTAGCGTTGTCGCCTCACAGCAAGACGCTGACCGGTTCGACTCTCAGCTAGAGCGTCTTCTGCGTGGAGACATGTGTGAATGGGCGTACCTTCGTTGAAGGTTGTGCATTAGGGCTGGCAACTCAGCACGTAAAAATCAACTGTCAATCATTAGTGGACCGGAGTTCCGCTGTGGCGACCCCTAACCGGGAAAAGCCGAAAGACCCAACAACAGTTACATATTTGCATGAATATTAGTTTATATTAATAACTGCATAATATATAATGAGGCTAGCAGTATTTATTTACATATTTGCACTTCTGTAAGAGCCGTCTCTGTGTATTCTTATGGTTGCCCAGTGAGTACAGTGTGATTTTTTTTTTTTTGTAAGTACAGTTTAAGCACCAATTCCAATACATTACATTCACAGAAGTAAATGTTTATTGAAGGGTTTAAGCCTCCCTTTTTACCCCCCATGGGGAGGTTGCATCCTCCACATTCTCACAACTTATACTAACTATGATATCACACAACATGGCAGGCAAGGGGAAACCACCCTACCCACACTGTTCTGCAATTCCAAAAATTTACACGACCACCATTGCTTATAGCAGTGCTGTGTATGTAATGTCCCCAAAATAGCACCATCAACTGTTTACATCTCATTGTGGTGCAGAAAACCTTAAGAGAATTGCACTGTTATGCAACACTTACATTATAACTTCATTCCACAATGAAAGATTCAGTTGAGTACATTATTTTGATGCAATTGCAAGTAAAAATACACACACACACACACACACACACACACACACACACACACACACACACACACACACACACACACACACACACACACATATCAGTGTATACAGTAGTCAACACTAACATTATTTACTGCATTCCATCAAGGACCTCCATTTAAAAAGCCAGTCATTCAAAAGACTTAACTGTCACAAATATAAAGCAAATCAGTAGATTGCTGTTACAGATAAGTAGCCTACACCAACATCCATATACACCCATATGCTGTAGACACTGTATTGTGCTAGTTGCAGACACTACTTGCATTTCAAATACTTGCTATAAACAACTTATAATGGACTCAATATATTTATTCATATCTACCTCCCAGATATTTCCTAACGTACAATGCAAACTGTACGTACATTTATTACCACTGTAAACAAAACTAACAACAAGAGTCACTGTATGCAGTCTTCCTTAGGCTCAGCTCACCTCTTCCAAGCATTCTTCAAGCCTTCTCAGAACACATTGCCTTATAATGAACTCCTTGCACACACTGCTTGCAATAATGGTCATTCTGCTAATATTCAAACAAATGTATTTATTTTAGGGGGTTCTGCCCTCACACCTCCTTACGCAGCTGGACTGACTCCACTGTCGTGCACCTGCCATAGCAGGTCAGTGATATCAACTCTGGCACTAATTTGTGGACAATGAAGTCTGAGACAAGTGACACCTCTTGTACATATCAGCAAAAGTAGCACCAACTCAACTGTGTATGTGTATAATATATGTGTGTGTTTATGTATATATATATATATATATATATATTATATATATATATATATGTATATACATATATATATATATAAAATGTGTGTGTATATATATGTATACACATACATACAAACACACGCATATATCTGCATGAATGAAAATGTAATACTGTCAGACCTCAGTGCGACTGTATCTTCACTGTTTGTAGTATTGTTAGCAAAGTACAAGTGAGAAGTCTTTGCTGAGCTTACTGGTTACTTACTTTTTACTATTTTGCACATGCAGGACAGTGGCATTTTATTTTTTCTAGTTAGAAAGTTTAGAGCCCAAGAAACCCGTGTTTGATTAGCAAACATAAATCCTGAGGAGTCAGCTCAGGGGGAATAAGGACCGAGTGAACCAGGGACTGCAGTACTGGAGAAGTAACATTGGCAGACTGTGTGTGCACTGATGCCATTGTGTACTGGTCTTGGGGCAGGTGGACAGTAGATAGAGCTTGACAAATAGAAGAACTCCACTCCATACCATGCAGCCCTGATCTCCTCTCCACCTGCTTCCCAGACACTTGCACATTGAAGTTGCTAGGTTGTGGGGCAAATTCTTTGATAGTGAGCTGGGCTGGTGCTGATGGTGTCACAACAGAAGCCTGAGGAGTAGCTCTAGAGTGCATTTGGTAGCTGAAGGCTGTGGGGTAGGGACCAAAATAAAACTGAAAAAAATAAAATGTTGAGCCTATATAGCAGTAACATTCAGATATCACTGTAGTGGTTTTTTTTTTTTTTTAACTGTAAGACCTTGCTTAAGGTTATGGATTTCATTTTATTTCAGAAACCTTGCTGTGGAATATTTTAGGATTATTCCTTTCCTGACCTTCACAGAGGCAGCTAAACCTTTGCTGGGTTATCTTTAGTGAAAGCTGTGAAAAAGGGGTTAATGAATCCTGCCACAGCTGATGTGTATGATTGGTGGAGTAATTGCTTTGTATGTAATGCATTGCTTCTGCTTCTTTAGGTCTGTTAAAAGTAGTGTGAAATAATTCAGATGAGGCCAGATATTAAAGGGAGATTAAAGCAGAAGTGATGAGAACACAATGCTTTGTTGTAATTAATCTTTAAATCCACATCTAAGTTAAATGATGTTCCTTACTGAAATGGCTGGCAGGTGGAGTGGAATCAGTGCATAAAATTTGTCAGCGTGAACCTCACGTTTTCTGACTGTTTCATCTAGTGGTGAATAATCATGAGAGCATTAGATATGCACCATGTTCATTTTGATGAAACCGCACACCTGACAATGAATTTCCCCCAGAATAAATAGGCATGTATGTGCGTGATAAGTAACACATTGGGGTGGTGATGTGAACAAGTTACAAAGGCAGTGCAGTCAGAGTTTAAACATGGTTAAGCTTCAGACATAGGGGTTTATGTAAGGTTTACACCTTTGCTTTTTTTTTTTAAGCGTAGATCAGCAAAAGATTACAAGAACAAGATTCACTTCAGTAGCACTTAGAAAACCATGACTTTATCAGTTTTTCCTCACTTTTTTCTGTTCTGTATAGGAGTCTAATATGACTTCTGTAAGAGGGGCGAAGCTTATGGTTTGTAGTAAAATTTCCCAACTTTTGTGACATGCTTAACATTTAGCACTTCATTTACCTCTCGAGTTTAAATGATTGGGTTATGTCTTGTGACTTGCAGAAAACAAGGGCTCTGTTTCAGTAAAATTGCGTTCAGCTGCATCACTATGATACTTGTAAAGTTTTGGACCTCTGCAGTGTGTTGGCAGTAGCAAAGGTCTAGGGGTTGAGCATGAGCTTGCATGTAGATAACTTGGTTCAAATCCTGCAAGATCACTTAAGTAGTCTGCCTGAAATTTGCTTTACTTCACCTCATGTAGCTCAAGCTGTGACAGAACTAAAAAGCATAGTAACTGATTGACGTGAGGCAAATTATTCATACTAATCAAAATACTGTATGGAATGTAGTATGCTGTGTCACAGTTTTTCATTTTAGATTTTCAGCACATTCTTTTTTGATTTTGCCTTGTGAAAGTGCCCAGGCAAATATATAGCTTGTACATTAAGCAGGTTGAGTGGATGTGCTGTTACAAAAATGTATTTATTTATTTATTTCACATTTGTTTACCGGGAGTGTCAGACTGAGCAAAAGCCCCATTTCATTGGAGGCCTGGGGAGAAAAGCTCCACAATAGCACATACAATTACTAACAGACAAACAGTAATGAAAAAATACATATAAATGTATGAAATAACATTACAAATAATTGAATAAAATATAGTCAGTAACACAGTATATGCTTGCTAGAAGCAGTAGTAAGCCTATGTACATTCATTGTACAGTATTAGTTCTGTGAGTAGAAGCAATGTCCTAGTTATTTTGAGACAAGCTGTGTCACAGAGCAGTTGCTTGAAACAGAGATCAGTTATTTACAAGGTGCACAGTATCAAAGCCAAGTCAGTGAAAAATAATGAACAAAAAGATTTTTTTTAAAGGAGACTGAGTAGAGTCAATGCAAGACAGTAAAGGCAAATTGACAAAAAATGTATCAGTGTAGTGTAGGCAAGTAAAGTCGGCATTGTTCAAGACTGGCTAGGAGTTACATTTACAAGTTGAGTTACTGAGAAGATATTGTTTAAGAGCCTTTTTGAATTGATCTGTTATTGTTATTTTTCTGATGTCAGGGGGAAGCTTGTTCTAGTTTTGGGCAGAGGGTTGGGTGGTTGGCCTAATGGTTAAGGTGTTTGCCTTACAAACTAAGGTACAGGGTTTGAGTCTCAGAATGGATAATTGGCTAGGCTTAAAATGGCTTGCAAGGGCATTTAGCCTAGTACTAATCTATGAATATATGTTTTGGCTAAAGTTATTTTTGGGCTTAAAGATTTCAAGGTGGTGTAGGTTAGAGCTCCTTAGGGTTCTAGCTGGAGTATAGAGAGTGATCATAGAGGAGATGGTGGCAGGTTTGTAGAGAATAGAATGAGTGATATACTTGAGAAGAGTAGTAGTTGATGGGGGAGGTCAGCCATTTTAAGGGAGAGAGTGAAAGACAGTGATGTGAGTTAGGTGACTGATTAGCAGCAAACCGAGCAATCTTGTTATAAATGCTTTTGAGATTGGCTGGTAGAGAAGTCTGTAGGTTTTGTGGTGGAATTTAAGATTCAATAAATACTTTGGCATTTGTACTGGTTTTGGCAGTCTTCCTTGTGCCTAATTTTACGTGTGCGGAGTTGTTGGAGCGTTTTCTGTCTTGGGTACAGATTTCCTACATTTGCATACAAGTCTGTAGGTTAGTTAAGATCTGTGAGCCATAGAGGAGGCTGTGGAGAAGATGAGCATGTGCAAGTGTGACACTAGATTCTTTAGTAAGGAACGCTTTACTAGTTTATGATGAGTTTTCTTAATGCAGTGGTGGACATGAAGGTCATATTATATGATGGTCCCTAGGAGTTTTGTATAGGGTTCTAAATTGATTGTGGTGGTGGTAGATGAGGTGATAGAGATGGTAGATTTGTGGAGGGAGAGATATTTGGGGAAGAATAGAAGATGTTTAGTCTTTTTGGTGTTGAGAATAAGTTGGCTGTTAGTGAGCCATTTTTCAATGGAGTAGAAGGAATTTTGGGTGAAAAATGGCTCACTAACATGATTAGCTGTTGCTTCTTTTATGTTTAGCCCTATTAAATGTGAGAGTGCGTATGTCATGGTACCGTGATTTGTTAACCTTACAAGGTAAGAATGTCTTTAATGTTATGCTGTAGGCATTAGTTCAGTTTAGGGGTAAATTGTGAGGAGATATGAGCTCTGTCCTCCAAAGTATGCATCGCCAGCAAAGGATATTATGTATCACCAAGTGTAATATTGGCAAATATGTCTGTACAGGTAATTCTAAAGATTTTATATATTTTTTTGTATAAGGAAATCAAATGTATTCATAGAAAGCAGAAAAGGATAATCTTAGACAGAAATTCATATTAAGTACAGATAAGAATGCTTAATGTGCCATAGTATAAGTTACTAACAGATTTAGTAGCACTCCACAGTGTTAAAGTAGACAAACGTTCATCTGCTTCTCCTAGAGCAGTTTGATTTTGATTAGTATATATTTTTATTACGTTATAGGTATCAGAAATGCTGATCTCCAAGCATTTATCATGTACTTACTAAGCCGCTTTTATACTGCCTGTTCATCTTGGTGATAATTAAAAATATTAGAGTTGAAAATATAATTATTCAGAGCAGGTTGTCAGAAATACTCTTTGCATATTGTTTTCCCTTACTTTCTTGTAATATAGTAAATGTACTTCTTCTGAAACTCTGGAGCTTAACTTCTCGGGCCTGTACTGAAAATGGACATGTATCCAGCTAGACTAGCCCGGTCAACAAATGTAAAATAAATAAATAAAAAATAAATAAAATAAAAAAATAAATATTGGGCCCTATCATGTATTGTATTGTACAGTACAATCCCTGTCATGTGTTATATAGTACAGGATGAATCCTTATCTAGTGTCTCCTTGTGTGTACTAGATTTAAGGATGTGTATATGACATTTTTAGGATTTTTGTAGCTTTTTTTGTTCTAAACATTGACATTTTTTTCAAGATTCTATTTAAAATGGGCCATTGCTTCCTTTACAGCGCAAACATTTAAAGCACTTTTCATACAATGTCGAAGGTGAAATTGTAAGATTAATATATGTATTAATTTTCAGAACCATTGTAATTTAGAAAGAATATTGTCTTAGAAAGCATTTATTTTTACTTCAAGTAGGTAGGTAGGTAGACTGGATGAGATAGGTCCCTTTTCCCTTTCTTGACATGACCTAGTTTTGATAAAACAGTGACTCACCGGCCAAAAATAACAAATAGAAGTAAAGTGTATATTTCACAGTTGTTACAGTAGAATAAAAAATAAACATGCAAGAATAGAGCAGAAGTAAAGAAAGGCAGTTTAAGGATACAGGCTGAGGAAAGTCAGCACCTTGTTTGGAAGGGATTGAAAGGTAAGAGCTACTAACTATGCATAAAATAGAAAACTACTAAGGAAGACGGTAACGACTGTATTACACGAATTTGGAAGTACAAGTAAAATAATAACGGTTTTGTATAGACCTAACGACCACTAAAAATGACGGTCATTTTAGTAACTTGTACTCAATATGGATTGCAGCTGGAATAAGATCTCAAATGACACTTACACAAGGGTATAGAAGAAGGTAATTAATGAAGGCTTCTGATCTTGGATTTGAGTGAGTCGTAGATGTTAGGATTAAGGAAGGTGACTGCTCATCATTTGTAGGTAAGACTGTGAAAAAGGCTGCAGAAAGCATTCAAACTCTCAGTAGCAAAATGAAGAGAATGCAGCAACTAGAGCGAACTCAGAGTTCCTTGCAAAAAGAATACAAGGCCTAACAAACCTGCCTTATGCAGTGTGCATTAAAGCCCTTTCCCTCTGCTCAATCTCCTATAGATTGCCCAGGGATGATCTATGCCTGGCTTACAAGGCATCTGCAAACCCCACACGTCCGAATCTCCTGCATATTCGTAAGTCAAAGAGTACCAGAAATACAAGATCTAGGAACCTGAATTTTGCCTGTGACCTAAACAGAACATGCTGGAGAGACAGATATGTATCCCAGAGACTGACCTTCAAGTGAAACAGGCTTCCCATCCATATGAAGCTGAGTTTGTCTGATGTTCATCGTGTTTCACTGTTGCAGTCATTACACTTGGGTTATCCTGCTGGCAGGCTACCCGCAGTCGGCCTGAATTCCAAAGTCCTGGTCCAGCGTCGGTTGCTGTCGCCTCTTCCCTGACATCAGTGTGCCAGGGGTATAAAAGATGCAGCCGACACCATTTTCTTCAGTCTTTCTTGCCGCGCGGTCCCCGAAGCAAAAGCAGTTCGCAAGTGCCGGTCAGCCGACTCCTGAGATTTTCAAATCCGAATTTCAGATCTGAAGTCTTCATTAAAGCTAAGTACCTCATTGGGGAAACTTTTTTTCTTGCTCCAGACCGATGTCAAAAAAAGTTAACAATTGTATTTCTTGTGGGAAGCAAATACCTCATAAGGATTTTCATTCTTACTGTATTCCTTGCCTAGGCCCTGACCACGACGTTGCTAGCTGTCGGTTTTGTGCTGGATTTAACCAACGCACTATTAAGCGTTAGTACGATTTTGCTTTTCATTACTTTGGCCGAAGATTTAATTATATAATGCCGTCGGAACAGCCGACGACCGGAGTTTATAAAAAGCACAAGGAAAAGGAAAAGGACAGGCATCCGAGGTCCAAAACCGACATCGAAGCTTCCGCTAGGCCAGTCGCCGGTTCTCAGTGAGGCACCTTTGCAGCCCCTGACGCCCACTACCTCAGAGCCACAGGCCGCTTCCAACTCCCACGTGGAGCTGACTAGGCCTGTGAATACTCAAGGTAGTGGACACTTGGAAACTATTCCCTCAGATGGGTCCGGAGCCACTGAGCAGGCAACTAGCTCTAAAGACAAAGAAACAAGTACAGCATTCTCCTGCACAGACTTCCATGCCTAAAAAACAGATGCTTAAAATGGCCGAAGACCTAATTACTTTGATCAGGGGTTCCTATCCCCCTCCTGATAAGAGGCCTAGGCAAGAGACAGAATATGAATCTTCAGATCATGTTTCCATTTTCTCTGACTCCTCCTTTGAGCAGGGATACTCCCTTCCTCCCTATGAGGATTCTGATGCTGAAGAGTCTATTCCTTCAGCCTCTCCTCCTGAGGATTATTCTTTTGGGGAAACCCTTCACACCACGAGGGAGCACCTTCACTGGGAGAGCCAAGATTACTCAGAATCTAAGAAAAGGCTCAGAGACTTTCTTTTACTGCCTCAGCACAGACCTCTTGCTATTCCACCTGTTCTAGACATAGTAGATGATGTGTTTTCAGAGTCCAGCCTGTCTCCTGAGTCTTTACCCCCTGCACCAGTTAAGCCAAACAGATACTACAGGGTTCCAGATTCCCACAAATTTCTATATAAAAACCCTGCTGCTGACCCAGAAACTATATCTCAGGGTCCCAAAGGGGTCAAAGCTTCCACTGCGAAAAACCCTGTCCCCTCTGATATGGATTCTAGGGCACTGGACAGATGGGGGAAAAAAGTTTACACTTCTGCTACCTTGGCTGTAAGGGCTTTAAATTGTCAGTTTCATATGCTTAAATATCAGCAATATTTAATGTCACTGCTAAAACAAAAAATGTTGACAAATTCTGAATGTCCAGATAACAAGGAAATGCAGGATTTATTGCATGCAGCTGAACAAGTGGAAAAACATACTTTGCCAATGTGGTTTTGATTCACTGGAGGCCTCTTGCAGGGCCGCTGTTACAGGTACTGTCATTAGACAGCATGCTTGGGTAAAGGAACAAAATCTGCCTGATCATGTTAAAGCAAAATTATTGGATGCTCCTTTACAATATGATACATTGTTTGGTGTTAAGGCAGAGGAGGTGTTGAAGAAAATGGAGGATAAAGCAAACTCTATGCAGACAGTTAAGGATTTCTTACAGGTACAACCACCCAGATTTAGCAGGAACTGGCCTTCAAAGAATTGGTCCTTTCCAGTGTCAGACAGGCCACAAAGAGGCAGATACAGACGCCCTAGAGGCAGAGCCCAGCCCCAAGGCTCATACAGGCCTAAACAATGGGGTGCTTCTACCTCCGAAAGCGGAGAAGACAAATCACAGCCATATAGAAAACAGTCCCAATGACTTTCCTCTGCCAATACTAAGCACTTATCTTTTGGCAGCCCCCTTAGGGGGAAAACTAGTACTTTTTTCACAAAATTGGCATATAATCAC
Source organism: Protopterus annectens (assembly GCF_019279795.1). Classification (NCBI taxonomy): domain Eukaryota; kingdom Metazoa; phylum Chordata; order Ceratodontiformes; family Protopteridae; genus Protopterus; species Protopterus annectens. Next base: position 1,559,751,758 of record NC_056729.1, on the reverse strand, counting down.
CCAGGACAAATGGGTCTTGAATATAGTGTCCCAGGTCTACAGGTTTCACTTTCACACCCTGCCAAAGGCAAAAGGTATGCCAGACCTGCCACAAAATCAATGGGCAGAGGCACAAAAGCAAGTTACATCCCTCATGGACATAAGGGCCATTCAGCGAGTACCACAGCAAGAGCAGGGACAAGGAATTTACTCAAGACTCTTCCTGGTACCCAGAAAGGACAAAGTATGGAGACCAATTCTGGACCTGTCTATTCTAAACACTTTTCTGGACATTCCAAAATTCAAAATGTTGACTCTGCAGCAGCTTCTGCCCATGCTGGGTAAGAAGGCTTGGCTTGTAACTTTGGACTTAAAAGAGGCATACCTGCATGTCCCAATCGGACAATCTTGCAGACAATACCTCAGATTCATAGCTGGATCAATGCACTACCAATTCTCTACACTGCCCTTTGGCTTATCTACTGCACCCAGGGTCTTCACAAAATGCCTGGCACCAGTAATTGCTTTCTGCAGACAAAGGGGAATTAAAATATACCCTTACTTGGACAACTGCCTTTTTCAAGCAGAGAACAAAGACATTCTACTGAGGCATCTGGCGTTTGTACAAAGATTACTAATTTGCCTAGGGTACATGGTAAACGAAAAGAAATCAAAACTAGTGCCCTCTCAAGAGATAATATTCCTGGGTGCAAGCTTAAATACAACTGCCCAGATGGCTTATCTCACGCCAGACAAACAGACAACTGACTTCTTACTTCGAAATGTTGGCAACAAAGACCCAATTATCTGCAAGAAAAATTCTGCAGGCTTTGGGCTTCATGGCATCCTGCATTTTACTAATTCCATATGCAAGACTGCATATGAGGAAACTACAATGGTATCTAAAAAGTGTTTGGACTCAACATTGCCACAGCCTGGAAACATTAATTACCCTCGTTCCCTGCCTGCAACAGGAGTTTCGATGGTAGGCACAGGCCTGTCACCACAACAATGGACAGCCATTCACTCTACCCACGGCCAGGCAGACACTAACAACATATGCATCAGATTATGCCTGGGGGGCCCACGTGGCAGGAAAATGTATTCAGGGAGCATGGCCAGCAAGCCAAATGCATCTTCATATCAATCAAAAAGAGATGCTAGCTGTTCAGAATGCCCTGACAGCCTTCAAGGATCTACTTCATCCAGGACAACTGCTGGTAAAGATGGACAATACTACAGTCATGTGGTATATAAACAAGCAGGGAGGCACACATTCCTACCCCCTCTGCAGACAAGCCATGACTTTGTGGAACACAGCATTGACTTATCAAGTACACCTGCAAGCACAATTCCTGCCAGAAAAAACAAATACTCTGGCAGACGAACTAAGCAGAAATCTCAAGGATCCTCATGAGTGGAAACTAGATCCACAAATCTTCAACATGACAAGGAAATGGGGATGCCCAGACATAGATCTATTTGCCTCCCCACACAACTGCCAACTACAGAGATTCTGCACAAGGACTTATCACAAACAAGCATGGAAAGTGGATGCCCTATCATTCAGCTGGAAAACCCTTACAGTATATGCCTTTCCTCCACTGCCTCTCCTCCCCAAGGTACTCCTAAAGGTCAGACAAGAGAAGCCAAAAATGATGCATATTGCCCCAGACTGGCCACGCCAGCACTGGTACCCAATCCTAAAGAGCTTGTCTCAAGGCCCAGCCTGGACATTGCCTCAGATTCCTCATTTGCTGACCCAACAAAACAATCAGATCCTGCACAGCCAACTCAGAACCCTAAATCTGGCTGCATGGCTGATAATGTAACCATTCAGAACTCACCTCTCTCTAAAGCAGTTATGGATGTTATTTTGGAGGCCAGGAGGCCCAGCACCAGAAAATCTTATTCAGAAAAATGGAAGAGATTCTTTGCTTGGAACCTTGTAGATTCTTTGCTTGGAACCAGGCACAAGGAATGGACACGCTTGTACCAAATATCCCTCAGATTTTACAATACCTAACTGAGATGCTGGACAAAGGCCTATCCTTCTCATTAATTAAGATCCATGCCTCTGCCATTTCAGCTGATTACAATATGGATCCACCTATTTTTTCACATCCACTGCTAAGGCAGTACCTCATAGGGGCCAAAAACATAAGACCTCCAAGGAGAGCTCCAACACCTGCATGGGACCTAAATTTTGTCTTGGAAAAACTCACACTGCCTCCTTTTGAGCCAGCCACTACAGCTGACATAAAATGCTTATCATGGTAAACAGCTCTGCTCCTAGCAATAACCTCGGCAAGAAGAGTCTCAGAGATGCAGGCACTAATGGCTGTGGAACCTTTTATTATTTTCCATCCGGGCAGGGTTTCCTCTAAGGACAAACCTAACATTTATGCCTAAGGTAGTGTCCAGTGTGGCTCTTAACCAAACCATTCATTTGGCTACCTTGTATCCAAACCCACAGAATAAGGGGGAGAGACTTCTGCATTCTTTAGACATACACAGACAGTTACGCTTCTACTTGGACAAAACTAAAGCCTTCAGAAAGACTGAGCAGCTCTTAGTGGCATATGCTGCAGGATCGCAAGGAAAAGCTATTTCAAAGCAGACTATTTCAAAATGGATAGGACACTGCATTCGTTTCTGCTATTCACAACATGGCAAATCAGTGCCTAAGGGCATTAGGCCACATTCAACCAGAGCAGCAGCCACTTCAGCAGCCTTCCTCAGAGGAGTACCAACCAAGGACATTTTGAAGGCTGCAACTTGGATTTCAGTGCACACTTTTACAAAGCACTACCACTTACCTCTTTACTCTAAATCCAGAGCAGACTTCGCCACTGCAGTTCTGCAGGGCCTCATAGCCACTCCTACTTCTATCTAGGCCCAGCCACCCTAGCTCAGCTTTGGGATTCATCCCAAGTGTAATGACTGCAACAGTGAAACACGATGAACATAGTACAGTTGTGTACCTACCATAAATGTAGATGTTCGGGTGTATTCGCTGTTGCAGTCCAGGTTACCCTCCCTCCATCCCCCTTTCATTGCTGGGACTTATCTGTACTTCTCTATTCTATACAACCTATGTGGTGTATTTGCTTGTAGATGAAGGTATGGTTTAGGTTAGTGCATGTTTTTTTATGAGCAGAATTTTTAGCCTACCCTTTTGGGGGTACCTGACATCTGGGGCAAGAAAAACTGAAGAAAATGGCGTCGGCTGCATCTTTTATACCCCTGGCACACTAACGTCAGGGAAGAGGTGACAGCAACCGACACCAGACCAGGACTTTGGAATTCAGGCCGACTGCGGGTAGCCTGCCAGCAGGATAACCAAAGTGTAATGACTGCAACAGTGAATACACTCGAACATCTACATTTATGGTAGGTACACAATTGTAATTTATCCAGTTTAAGTGCAGCCTAGGCCAGTGGATGGGGAAGAGGAAATTTACACTGGGCATGGTACCCATGTCCCTTATAGACAGAAGTAGCTTATAAATAACTGGCCCTCAGTGTCCTAAATGTCCTATTTGGATACAGGACATCATTATTCTTTCAGGAAAACTATCCCCCCCCCCAGGTTGTTAGCCTAATAACAGTCTATGAAGAGATCTGGATGAAGTGAGAATGTTTTACTGAGAAAGGACAGTAGCTCATACTGAACACCTTATATATAAGAAAGCATATAGGAGAGGGTTGTATAGCATTGAATTAGGAGACAGTCCACTTCTTAGATTGAAATGCTTATTTTTGATGGATGATAAACAATAAAAAGGCATGTATATTTTTTATCTAAGGAAATTTGCAGTTATAGGTACCATTTTCTCTAGAGCTTAGAATGCTTCGGGTTCTAGAAACACTGATGCCTTGTAGCAATGTACAGTGGATGATTTCCTGGCTTTGTCGATACCTGGCAACAAAACGGAGGTGAAACTACGGACCATGGGAATTATCGATCCATTAGCTTGACGAGTCTGATGTGTAAGGCTATGGAGCGCATCATCATGAACCTAATTAACAAGGATGTAGGGAATCTCCAAACTCTGGATCCCACGTAGTTTGGTTTTGTGAAGGGTAGATTATGCCTGCTCATCTTGGTTGACTTCTTTGAGTCAGTCACCAGGGCTGTGGATGAGGTCAAGGCAGTTCATACAGCCTACCTTGATATGGCCAAGGCCTTTGATACCATTCCCCACTCAGGAATTATTGATAGACTCACCAAACTAGGCATCAACCCCTATATCACTAGGTGAGTTGCAAATTGGCTCACAGATAGAACCCACAGTGTGAAAGTAGCAGCCTTTAAGTCAGACTGCTGACCAGTCACAAGTGGAGTCCCGCAGGGATAGGTCCTGGGTCCTCTTCTGTTTGGCATCTACTTCTCAGAAGTCCAGGCCAACACAGAGGGACTCTGGCTGACCAAGTTCGACAACGACTGCAAGCTGGGAGCCATTAACACCCCAAGTGATGTAGGCATCCTACAGAAAGGCCTCACTGCGACCAACGACTGGTGTCAAAACCATGGCCTTAAGCTTAATGCCAAAAAATGCGTTGTCATTCACTTTCGGAAAAACTCAGTTCCCACTAATTACCACATTGATGGTAGCCCACTGAACACTAAAGGCGTTATAAGAGATCTGGGGACACAGGTTGCAGCACCCTCTCCTTCGACCACCACATTGCCACTGTGGTCAGAAAGTCCTTCTATGTGGCACATATTACCAAGGGATTTGCATCCAGGAAGAAAGAGGTCATCTCTCTCTACTCTTCTCTCATTAGACCAATCATCGAGTATAATGCCTCATTTAGCATGCACCTCACTAAACACCTGCATCAGCTGCAGAGGCCACATAAGTACCTCATGAAGAGGCTCCTAGGCCTTAAACACATGCCCTAGATGGACAGACTCAAAAAAACTCCAGCTTTTCTCTGTCTCATATTGTCTGTTAAGAGGCGATCTCTGCTCGACTTACAAAGTCATGTCTGACCCAGCCCTGTTAGAAATGTTACACCTAAAGAAATCCCAATCCCCCCACACCACACGGTCCAGGGACCTCAACCTCATTACCACATCAACAGAACATGCTGGAGGGGCAGGTTCATAACCCAGAGACTGCCCATGCTCTGAAATAGACTTCCCATACATGTCAAGTAGAGCACTTCACTGGCCCTTTTCAAGAGAAATCTTGATGAATGGATAGAAAATAGAAAGTTCACCCCAGGGATCACTCCAGGGGTGCTACTTGATAGAGGCACCGGGAACTAACGGCGGCATGATGCCAGGGCACTTCTATGGACTAGGCTTGTAAAGGCTCCAGAGCCGTTGGCCTAATTATACACCTATAAGACCCTAATATTAACTAGGTGTGCTGCTCCAGGTACTGTAGCTTTCTTTTCTCACAGTAAATTGAGTCCAACTTCGACTTAGTTACTGTTTTGTAATAAAATGCCTTACAGTGAGCCAATTGTTGAGAAAAAAATACAAGTCACCTGGACTGCAACAGTGAATACACTCGAACATCTGCATTTATGGTAAATGTACACAACTGTACTTTCTTTCTAATGCTCTGTAGGAGCCTAAAGGAAAACTGTACACAGGATAGATTATATTAGAGGTGATTCAAGTGATTGGCCCAGGGCGCACACCTTCTGTGGGCGACGGTATTAGTCAGCCAAGAAAGTAACTTTAGCTTAAAAGCTTTGTTTATTTTAGTTACCTTACACACTAAACATAACAAGCAATTAAGCTCTTAAAGACCAAATATATTTTTTAAATAGTAAATGAGTATTTAGCTTCATATAATCATGATGCTTGTTATTGCTTATGTGCAGCATGAGCTCTAAAGTTATTAAGCTTGGATGCCTTATTTGATGTTCTTCGTGTTTCACAGTTGCAGTCATTACATTTGGGTTATCTGCTTGCAAGTAGCCCTCATTTGGCCTGATTAAAAAAGTCTTGGGTCCTGAGTCGGTTGCCGACCCTTCTTCCATGACGTCAGGTTGTCAGGGGTATAAAACATGCAGCTAACGCCATTACATCAGTCTTTCTTGCCCTGCGGTGCCCGAAGAATGGCAGTTCACAAGTGCTGGTCAGCAGACTCCTGAAAATTTCGTTTTCGAGTTTCAGAACCAAAATCTTCAACTAAAGCTAAGTATCCCATTGGGGAAACTTTTTCTTGCTCCTTACCAATGTCAGTAAAAGTTAATAATTGCATTACTTGTGTAAAGCAAATACCTCATAAAGATTTTCATTCGTACTGTATTCCTTGCCTAGGCCCTGACCACGACATACCTTGCTGTCTGTTTTGTGCTTTATGTAAACAGCGCACTATCCGTTGTCGGTATATTTTCACCTCTAAATATTTCGGTTCTTGGTTTAATTATCCAGAAATGTCGTCGGTTAGCCATCCAACTACCGAGATTCCGAAAAAACACGAAGATAAAGAAAGAGACAGGCCGCCGAAGTCCAAAACTGCCGATGACGCTTCTCCTAAGCTAGTCGCCAGTTCGCCGGTACTCAGTGAGGTGCTTTCTCAACCCCTGATGCTGGCTACTTCTGATTCGCAGGCCTCTACTGAGACCCATTCGGAGTCCAGTATGCTGCGAGATGCTTCAACTATGGAACCCGCGGATGTCTCTACCTTGGATGGGTCCGGAGCCGCTGTGCAGGCACCGGCTTCTGAGGGTGTATTCAGGCCTACGGACTTGCATATTAAACTGACGCCTCCTTCTTTACTTAGGCCTAAATCTTGATCCATGCCTAAAAAAACGACGCTCAGGCCTCTATGCCTAAAAAACAAATGATAAGAATGGCTGAAGATCTAATAACTCTAATCAGGGGTAGCCAACCCCCTCTTCTAAGAGGCCTAGGACTGAAGTTGATTATGAATCTTCTGATCAGGATTCTGTTGTTTCTGATTATTCTGATTATCTGGATTTGCCCTTATCTACTTATGAAGATTTTGATGCAGAGGACTTCATTCCCTCTGCTTCCTCTCCTGAGGATTTTTCTTTTGGGGAAACCTTACATACTCTAAGGGAGTATTTCCACTGGGAAAGCCAGGATTTTTCTGATTCAAAAAAGAGGCTTAGGGATTTCCTTTTCTTACCTCAGCATAGGCCTTTAGCTATTCCTCCTGTACTAGATATTGTTGATGATGATGCTTTTTTGGAATCTAGTTTGGCCCCTGATACCCTGCCTCCTCCTCCCAGAAAACCTGACAGATACTACAAGGTCCCCGAGTCCCACAAGTTCCTTTTTAAAAATCCTATTGCAGATCCAGAGACTGTTTCACAGGAGCACAAGGGCATTAAGGCTTCTACTGCTAAAAATCCTACCCCTTCTGATAGAGACTCCAGGGTGCTGGATAGATGGGTTAAGAAGGTTTACACTTCTGCAACCTTGGCCATTAGGGCTTTAAACTGCCAGTTTCATATGTTAAAGTATCAGCAACATGTTATTGGACTGCTTAAACAGAAAATGATGTTGATTCCTGACTGTGTGGAAAATAAAGAATTACAGGATTTAATGCATTCTGCTGAACAAGTTGGAAGACATACCTTGCAATGTGGTTTTGATTCATTAGAGGCCTCTTGCAGGGCTGCTGTTACTGGGTCTATGCTCAGAAGGCATGCTTGGCTTAAGGAGCAATCTTTGCCTGATCCATGTTAAAGCTAAAATGTTGGATGCTCCTTTAAATCATGACTGCCTGTTTGGCAACAAGGCTGAGGAAGTTCTTAAAAAGAAGGAAGATAAAGCTAAATCTGTGCAAACTGTGAAAGATTTTTTACAAGTTCAGCCTCCTAGATTTAGTAGGCACTGGCCCTCTAAGAATTGGTTCTTTCCAGCCCCTTCCAGGTCTTCTCAAGCCAAACTCAGACAAAGCAAAAAACCCAGGTTTCAGTCCCAGGGGACACAGAACTAAGCAGTGGGGGCCCTCCACTTCCAAATCTGGGAATAATAAGACTCCCCCTATGGTAAACTGTCTCAGTGACTTCCTTTTAAAATTTCCAAGCACTTATCAACTGACTGCCCCTTTGGGGGGGAAAGATTGCTCTTCATGCAAAGAATTGGGAACTCGTTACCCAGGACAAATGGGTTTTAATTATAGTGTCCCAGGGATACAGATTTCACTTCCACACGTTGCCAACACCAAGCAGGTGGCCAGACCTACCCCCAAATCAGTGGGCAGAGGCCCAAAAACAAATACTTTCTCTCTTAAGCATGGGGGCTATTCAGCTGGTACCAGAAGAGGAAAAGGGACAAGGTTTCTACTCGAGACTTTTCCTGGTACCCAGAAAAGACAATTCATGGTGTCCTATCCTGGACCTGTCTACTCTAAACACCTTTTTGGAGATTCCAAAATTCAAGATGCTGACTCTTCACCAATTACTTCCTATGCTAGGCAAAGATGCCTGGTTGGCAACAATAGATTTAAAAGAAGCAAACTAGCACATCCAATTCAGGGAATCTTGCAGAAGATACCTACGCTTCAAAGCAGGCTACACGCACTCTCAGTTCTCTGCACTGCCCTTTGGCTTATCTACTGTGCCCAGGGTATTCACAAAGTGCCTAGCTCCAGTTATTGCATTTTGCAGGCAAATAAATATTCAGATATACCCATACCTGGACGATTGTCTAATTCAGGCAGAAAGCCAGGACATACTTTTGAATCATCTGGCATTTGTACAAAGGGTTCTAACTTGTCTGGGGTACACCATAAACAAAAAGAAATCACACCTGGTACCTTGTCAACAAATTATATTCCTGGGAGCAAGCTTGAGTAGCTTCCCAGATGGCTTACCTCACGCCAGAGAAACAAATTCATTTGACAACCTACTTCAAACAAGTGGCCACAAAAACCCTGCTATCTGCAAGGCAAATACTGCAAGCCTTGGGGTTCATGGCCTCCTCCATTCCTCTAATTCCATATGCAAGACTGCATATGAGGAAACTACAGTGGTATCTAAAAAGCCTATGGTGTCAACATTTTCAAGACCTAGAAACAATGATTCCTATCATACCTTGTCTACACCTAGAGTTCCTTTGGTGGGCAGAGGCCTGCCACCAAAACAAGGGACTACCTTTCACACCACCCCCTGCTGTCCAAACCCTGACAACAGATGCATCAGACTATGCATGATGGGCTCACCTGGCAGGGAAGTGCATTCAGGGCAAATGGAACCCAAGTCAAATGCACCTGCATATCAATCAAAAAGAAATGTTAGCTGTACAGAATGCTCTGACAGCCTTCAAGGACCACATTCTTCCAGGATAACACCACTGTTATGTGGTACATAAACAAGCGGGGAGTACACATTCTTACCCCCTCTGCAGACTAGCCATGGCATTGTGGAACACAGCCTTGTGCTACCAAGTGCACCTACAAGCTCAATTCCTGCCAGGAAAATTAAATACACTGGCAGACGGACTAAGCAGAAAACTCATGGACCCACACGAGTGGAAACTGGAACCAAGGATTTTCAATATGTTGACAAGCAAATGGGGGAGCCCAGATATAGACCTGTTTGCCTCTCCCCAGAGCTACCAATTGGGCAAATTTTGAACAAGGACTCCCCACAAACAAGCCTGGAAAGTGGATACTCTGTCCTTCAGCTGGAAAAACCTATCAGTCTATGCCTTCCCCCCTCTGCCTCTGCTCTCCAAAGTACTACTAAAAATCAAACGGGACAAACCAAGGATGATTTTGATTGCTCCAGACTGGCCGCACCAACACTGGTACCCCCTCCTGCGCAGTGTGTCACGGTTATCTCCATGGCACCTGCCTCAGCCTCCTTCCCTGCTGTCTCAGCAGGAGAACCAGATTCTGCAACCTCAGCTTCTAACACTGCACTGCCTGGCTAATCTCCTTTACCATCCCTCAGCAAACCTGTGGTGGATATCATTTTAGAGGCAAGGAGGCCTTGTACTAGAAAATCTTATGCTGAAAAATGGAAAAGATTCTGTGCATGGAACCAATCTCAAGGGATGAGCACAGCAGCGCCCAATTTACCTCAGATTTTACAATACTTAACTGAGATGCTTCACAAGGCCCTGTCTTTTTCCTCCATTAAAATCCACACCTCAGCCATTTCAGCTCATTATAACACAGAATCTCCCCTCAAGCAGTTCCTCAGAGGGGCCAAAAATCTGAGACTACCCAGGAGAGCTCCATCCCAAGCCTGGGACCTTAACTTTGTCTTGGAAAAACTCACTCTACCTCCTTTCGAGACAGCTGCTTCTGCAGACTTAAAATTTATTTCTTGGAAAACAGCTTTCCTTTTAGCAATCACTTCAGCTAGAAGGTTATCTGATTTACAGGCCCTTATGGCAGTGGAGCCTTTCATCATCTTTCATGCGGACATGGTGTCTCTCAGAACCAATCCATCCTTCATGCCTAAGGTGGTATCCAGTGTGGCTCTTAATCAGTCCATTCATTTGCCAACCTTCTTTCCCAATCCACAGAATAAAGGGGAACGGATACTGCATTCCTTAGATGTGCACAGACAACATAGATTCTACTTGGACAAGACTAAACTTCAAAGGAAAGCTGAACAACTGCTGGTGGCATTTGCTGCAGGGGCAGAGGGGAAGGGTATTTCAAAGCAGACCATTTCTAAATGGATAAGCCGTTGCATTCATTTCTGCTATAAGCACCATGGAAAACCTATCCCCCAGGGGATCAGACCTCACTCCAACAGGGCTGCATCTACCTCTACAGCATTTCTCAGAGGCGTCCCTACCAGGGACATCCTTAGGGTTGCCACCTTTTCAAATATCCAAAGTGGGACATTTTTTGTAGAAATGTCAGATTTTGCAGGACAAAATATAGAACTTCACTTTTTTTCCATAATAAAAGCTTATTCTTGTAGCGTTTTAGTTGCTTATGCTATTTCATATAACATTTAGGCATTTCAGATAAAAAAAATAACTGTTTTATGCAACTATTAAAGAAAACTTAGAAATATTTTTGTCCTAAAAGGCCAGGACATTTGCCATTATTTGATTTTTTTCGCAGGAGAGAACTGCACAAAGAGGGACTGTCCCTCGCAACGTGGGACAGGTGGTAACTCTATCCTAGAAGCTGCTACTGGAGTTCTGTACATACTTTCACCAAGCATTATCATTTTCCAATTTTCTCTAAATCCAGAGCTGGCTTTGCCACTGCAGTCTTGCAGGGCCTTATAGCTGGCCCTAATGCTATCTAAATTCGTCCTCCCAACCATAGCTTTGGGAATCTACCCAAATGTAATGACTACAACAGTGAAACACGAAGAACATAGTACAGTTGTGTACACTTACCATAAATGTAGATGTTCGAGTGTATTCATTGTTGCAGTCCTGGTTACCCTCCCTCCAGCCCATTAACTTCTTTTGACTATACCTCTACTTTCCTTTACTATGCGTAAACACCTTTTTGGTGTATTTGCTTTTTTGTTGGAGGTATAGCTTTATACTTTTATATTTAATTGTTTCCCATTAGGGGGGCACCTGACATCTGGGGCAAGAAAAACGGATGTAATGGCATCGGCTGCATGTTTTATACCCCTGACGTCATGGTAGAAGGGACAGCAACCGACGCAGGACCCAAGACTTTGTTAATCAGGCTGACTGAGGGCTACCTGCAAGCAGATAACCCAAATGTAATGACTGCAACAGTGAATACACTCGAACATCTACATTTATGGTAAGTGTACACAATTGTACTTTTTCTTAAGTAAAGAAATATTTCTGTAATATTTCTTAAAAGACTAAGTAAATAAACACCTGCAGCCACAGCTCAGTGGAATGGCATTAGAGAGAGAGCCTGCACAAATTAAAACATGTGTCTGTATACCTGTGGGTTTTAATGGATTGCTGGTTTGAAGGTATTTTTTAAACATGTTAGGTAGATAGAATTTGAGGGCTGGGGTGGTAGCTGTGCTGTGGATGAAAACAACTTGCCTTCAGTTGTTCAGTTGAAAGTGTAGCATTAAAACATGTGGGACATTTGCATGAAATAAATTTGAATATTTATTCTCTCTTTCACTTTTCTAATATGCTGGCAGCCACCCATATGATCTTGTTGTGCTATGGCCGAAAGTAACTTGCCCTCTTTATTTGCTCAGTTTAAATTCTATCATTAAGGGTAAGTGTGTACTTGTTCATAGGTGTTTACTAGCTTTAACAGCCCCAGGAGACCTTTTTAAGTCTAACCACATTTGTACAGAGTTAGATGCTGCCCTGTAGGTTAGGCATCGATCAGATCTTGTAGTCTTTTTGTGAAGAACTTCTGTGGGTATTCAAGTTGTTGCAGGTGCCCGGCAAGGTAGATACTGAAGGGGGAATTGTACTCGGTGATTGGTCTGATGAGGGCTGAGTGTAGGAGACAGTAACATCTCTGGACATGGATGCTGTACTCTTGCATATTAGTTGCACAATATAGAATGATTTCCAGTAGACACATGACAGTCAAATGCCAAGTCTCTGTCCACATAATTTCCCAAGTCCCTTACCACTAGGTCAGTTTTAGGTGTGTATTGTATCTTGGGAGATTTTATAATAGTACTGAGTCTATAGTCATCTAAAAGCTGGGTCAACCAGAGGCCTTTAGCATTAACTTTGGCTTCCGAAAATTAAATGCCAAAAGGAGTGGCCCCAATACCAAGTCCTGACTGACACCACTGATGACTGTCCTTTTTGTGGAGGTAAGAGTCCCTTATCCTGCAGTTGGCTATCCAGAAGGTGATGAAGGGTTTACTCCTAGTTTTTTTACTTTGTTGACAATGCCTAATTAATTGGAATATTTATTCTTTCTTTTTTTTTTAATTTTATTTACTTTTTGGAGGGGTTTGCTGTACTGTAGATGAAAGTTGTTTTCTTCTTCTTTCGGCTTTTTCCCGGTTAGGGGTCGCCACAGCAGATTATCTGTCCGCTCATGATTGGCAGTAAAGTTTTACAGTGCTGAGGTGCCAGCCTAGCACCCAACCCTCCACAGAAGGCACACGCATGCACACACTCATACCTAGTGCCAATTTGGAGTATCCAATCCACCTACAGCATGTCTTTGGGATGTGGGAGGAAACAGGGGCATCTGGAGAAAACCCACACGACCACAGGGAGGACATGCAGACTCCACACAGAAGGAACCCCAGCCGAAAATCGAACCAGAGAACCTCTTGCTGTGAGGAACAATGCTAACTGCTGCACCACCGTGGCCGCCCCTGTACTGTAGATGAAAGTAATTTGCCCTTTTCATGTGGGCAGTTTAAAGTCTGCCACAGTGCCACTAACTGGCAGTGTGCATATTTGTGAAATAAACTGGAAGATTTATGCTCGTACCAGTCTTTCCAGGAAATAAGTTTGAAACTGTCTTTGATTCCACAGAATGCCCTTGTGTTTGCCTAATATTTTTCTTATGGTCTGACTTTACAGGACCATTTTTTATTTGTATGAAATAAGCAGGCATATTTTCTCTCTAGTGTGTATTTGTATGAAATGAAATTGAAACTGTTCCTTATTTTGCAAAATGTCTTTGACTTTGCCTTATATGTTGGTCAGTGCTTCATAAAATGTGTGATTTTCTGTGAAATCATTGAAGATTGCAGTCACTAAATGGGAGGGAGCTGGCCATCGATGTAAGCAACTTACCCTATTGCTGCTTGCTGGCTTTACAGAAGTGTGCATTTATAGGAAATAAGCTTTGGCTACTGCTTATGTCAAACCAAGTTGAAACAGTCCCTGACTGCCTCATTTGATCTGTTCCTCATTAATTGTGGGATTTTTCAAGCAAATCACTGAGGACTACATTTATTAAGTAATGGCAATCAGATATTTAAGTTTCAGATTTATTCTTCAGAAAATGCATTGCTAATGTCCAGCAGCGTATAAGAACAATATTTGCAGTCTCTCTAATTTGGTTACTTTGTCCCTCATTATTTTTTAGCTTTGTCTCTAATTTTTCTTCAAAAAAAATTGAAAGGTGGTATTTTTTATTGCTGTCAAATGAGGTGTACACACCAAAGTGGTTATTTTTGCTGGGTGGGGGTGAATGCTGTTTGTGGATAAAAATAACATCTCTGTTCTTACTTAACCATCTGGCTTCACAGGAGGTAATGTATATGCATGTGAAATATGTTGAGTTACTTATGGGCTAGTTAATGTTTGTGAAACAAAGTTAAAATCACATAACTCCTGACTGTCTCCAAGTTTGCCAAATTGCTCTGTTTTAGTTAATGTTTTGTTTTGCTTGTTATAAAATTTATAATTTTCTGGCAAGTCATTGAGGATTTCAATTAGTAAATAATGATGACCATTTGAGTTTGAGATTTCATGTTCTTCAGAAAATGCATGCTAATATGAAACTTTTTTTTTGTCTAGCAACTGTAATTGTATAACATCAATATTTAAAATCTGTTCCTCATTCTGGTCATTTATTTTCATTATTTTTGATTTGTTCTGATTTTTGTTTTAAGAGGTTGAGATTTATTTTCTACCACAGCCAAATCAGATATATACAACAAAGTATGTGGGTGAGTATGTGGGATGAGGTGTCAGTGAAGGAAAGTAACTTACATTTGGTTGTTTGATCACTTTAAACAGTCTGGCTTTGTAGAATTAGTGTGCATTTATGCAAAATAAGTTGGACTACCTGGGCTGTAGTATGTTTGCATGAAACACACCTGAAATACATTATTGAGTCCGTAATTATTATTTTTACCACAATCAGACATTTGAGGTATATATAGTCAACAGTGGGGCTATGAGTATGGAGTCTGTTTGTGCATAACAGTGGCTTACCATGATGTCCCGATTACATTATAGTCTGGCTTAGCAGTACTACTGTGTATTTCTGTAAAGCAGGTTAGAATACTTTACTGTGGCCATTTTTTTAATGTCAGTTAGACATTTGAGGTGAATGAAGCCAAGTGGCTATAACTGATTTTATGGACATTGCTGGATTACAATGCCAGCAGTTTGAATGGTCTTAAAAGAAGTTGAATCCAAGAAAACATATGCATTCATGGATGGTTCCTCCTCCAAAAAATGTCTGTGTGAGGCGGGCTATGGCCTGAATACCACCCAGGATCCAAGGTACTCCTAATCTGTCACTATGCGGTACCTCTTTGTGGAGTTCACATGTTTTTGGAGAACTTATTGTGTACCATTACCCCCTGTTTTATTTTCTAGATAGTTGGGAAACAGTTTTAAAGCTATGCTACCCACAGCATATAGTTGAAGCTTTAAGAGAATAAAAACTGCAGGTTATAGAATTGTATGCTTTGATTGTTAACTTTTGGATTTTTATCCTCTCTTAAATTGCTAAGTTAGAGAAAATTAGGGTATAGGTTGGGGATAGTGGTTGAGGTTGTTACAAGGAAGTTAATTTATCAGAAGCAGCATTTGCAAACAGACTAGTGTCTGAGCAGTAGCTATTCTTTATTTGTATATGATTGGAGTATGACAATTTATACTTATGGCAAACAGGCAACCATAAGTGCTCAATACAGTATGAAAATAGAAAACAAGCTCATTCGTGTAGTATTCATTATAGTAAACCAACTATCTGAAGTAGTTGACTTCATTTGGTCTTCAACCTGTGGGTTATGGATCCGTATCAGATCCGACTCGGCCGCATAACTAGCATCTGATCCAAGCTCCTCCCCATACCCATAATGCCCCCTGTCTCCTTCCTCCCTTCAGATCTTGTTTGCCGCTGAATAGTAAGCATCATGGTCTGAGCATTTTGTCTGGGTAAGTGCATCATTTTGGGGCCTTTTTTCTATATCTTTAGTCTTTTTAACTCTGTCTCTACCTTCTCCCTCCCCTCCCTGCGTTTGGTCATTGGTAAAAAAAAAAAAATCTTCTCCTTTCTGTTCCTTTTCTATAGCTTGTGTGTGTGTGTGGTTTTGTGGGGTTGTCTTGGGAGTATGGCTAATACCACAAAACCAGGTTTTAGGAAGTGCACAGTGTGGCCATAAGCTCTCTCCAACCGATGGCCACACTCTGTGTGTGGTATGTCTGGGGGCTGCTCATCTGCTTACCTTCAGTCCTGTCTGTGGGGGGGGTGTTTAACCTGCAGGCACTCAAGGACAGGAGGGATAAGATTATTTTGAAGGGGCTTACTTCCCTCCTCGGGGATGGTAGCCCCCACACCCTCTGCTTCAGCATCAGCCTCAGCTTCTTCCCCTCAAACTCCCGCCAAGAGACCCGGGGAAGGGGAGAAGCCGAAAAAAGATAGGACTAACAAGTGGTCACCTGACCACTCAGTTCCAGCAGGGCCTCCTTAGTGAAGCAGAGATGGATAGGATGATGTGGAAGTTGATCTGCACCCAGATCTAGATGGGAGTCTTGCCCTGCCCCCTCTCCCTGCGGAGGGGGAGCTCACAATCTTTCTTTACCTCTATTACCCCTTCTCCAATCTGACCTTCAGTTTCGGAGCCCAGAGTCGAGGGGTCTTCATCGATGGTACTTTGTACCTTGATGCTGGCCATTGCCTTGAGGGTGTCAGATCTGAGCTCTCGAAGCTGTAGCCTCAGCATCAGATCCGAGGGGTTGCTGTCGGCTCCGAATGTGTCGGAGCGCAGTCTTCCCTTCAGCATCTCGGCTCCTGGACTCTCTGTTCTGACTCCCCCATCGGGTCAGAGGGGGACGGCTCCTACTGGCACTTCTCAGGATGTCTGTTCTCCTTCGGCCTTTGATGTGGTGGAGATGGTTCTCTGGGTGTCGTCAAGACCCATGACCATCTCGTCCTCAGACTCTGCTCTGACTCCCTCTGTTTTGGGTATGGCTCTGACCATCCTGCCATCTCAAGGAACAGCCTGCCACCAGTGTGCCTCAGGAAGCTCCCACTTGGGAGCAGTGGGACATTCGCAAGTCCTCCCCAGAGATCCCAACTGAGGATATCCTTCGCAAATGGACATGCCAAAGGAGGCACTTGGACTCCTCACCTGAGTCCCTTACCGAAGACATTTATTTGGATGAACGGGAAGGTTCACCCCGGTCACCCCCCAAGGATGTCTCCTTTGATCAGACTCCTCCGCCAAGGGGGGAGGGGGGGTCTGCTCAAAACCAAACCTCAGATGAATCACTATTCCTAGATGCATTCGGCGCAGGCCCATCTACTTCCTGGGTGTCCCCTCCCACAGATCCCTTAGTGGATCTTATAACATCTCGGGCGTGGAAGGAACCGGACATGGTGGAGCTCATCCCAAAGCGCCGGCACAAACTTCTTAACCCCCCTTTGGATAGGACGTATTGGAACAATGGGTCCCCAGTTGATGCTATGGTGGTGGGAGCTGCCACTAAAAAAGAGCTCACTTAGGAGAGCTCTTCGGTCCATCCTCCTGACGGAGAGTCAAAGACGATGGATCGATTCGGGAAGCAGGGTGTATGCTTCAGCCACCTTCTCAGTAAAAGTGCTGAATTACATGGCACATGTGATTAGGCTGCAGTGAGACCTAGTAAAGGAGATCGCTGAGTCGACCCCTGAGTCCAGGTCGGCGGGAGACAAGACTGTCACCACTCGAATGCCCACTCTGAAGTCAGTTGTTAACACATCCATACATCTTTCCCATGTTCCTGAAGGAGCGGCTGGGGCTGCCGCTACAAGCGTTGCCATCAGGCAACATGCCTGGCTCTGGCTAGGTCAGTTCTCAGAACCCTTTAAGGTGTCATTCACCAGTGCCCCGTATGATGGTTCTTCTCTGTTTGGGAAGTCGGTAAGAGATACTTTGGTCCAGAGTGAGGAGGACGGGAAGACACTGTGTGCCATCGGGATCTGCTTCTCCTCCCCTCAAAGATCCTTTTCTAGGAATCAGCGAGGGGTTAAGAAGATGTGATTCTGAGAGTTTCAGGCATTTTCCCGGGACACTCAGGACTCACCATCTTCTAGAGGCAGAGGGGGTTATGATAGACGATGCCCTAGAGGCAGAGGGGGTCTGAGAAATTATGGGTCTCGAGAACCATTCTCAGACAGACCTGGGCAGCAGCCCTGAAGGGCTGCCCGACTGCTCACCCCTGGAGGAAGTCGGGAGCTGGTTATCACTACACCCAATGGAATGGGAGTCCATAACGACTGATCATTGGGTGTTGCAGATCATATCCAGGGGCTATTCAGTTCCATTTCTCGAACCACCCCTTCAACTGAAACACCTCCCAGATGTCCTACCCACGCTAAGGGAGGAAGCAGTTCTAGAAATAGAAAAGCTGCTAATAAAAAAGAGTCATCCAAACTGTCTCCCCCAGCCAGTCTGGATCAGGCATTTATTCCAGGTTACAAACTGGTAACCAAACACAACCGTACCAAAGAAGAAACTACTGGAGAACAGCAAACCAATCCACACTTTAATGGTAAAACAATGAAATACAAACTAATTTGTTACCCTAGGTTTTGTCCACAACCTTCAGGACTTCATCAGAACAATAAAACCTGCCCAAGCTCACCTTTTAAATACCCACCCAATTACATAATTAATTAATTACCCAATGCATTACTTAAAGCAACACAGCTAATTTAACAAATATAACCACAAATATAGATAAAACAACCCATTTAACATTGTTAATCATTTAAAATACCCATATTTTTTAAAAATGTTAACGAAGTAGTAACTTATACTACTTCCTACCTAATATGTGCTTTAATTTTAATATGGGAGCAATGCTAATGCTATCATTTATGCCAGGAAACTTTTGGGCATCCAACCTTAATTACCATTTCAACTCACAAATGTCTAAGTGCACATCTAGCATCTTACCCTGGATGTCATGTATGATTTGCTGAATGACACAAAATTTAAAATTATGCTCAGGAAATTCACCAATATGTCTGGCAAGGGCATTAGTCAGTGTAAGATGCCTAATATCCAATATATGCTCATTCACTCGCTCCCTAAAATATCTGGAAGTTTTTCCTACGTAAAACGCAGGACATGCCTCACTTTTAGCTAAATACACAACATTCTGAGAGTGGCAGTTGTAATGCCCCTGAATGAGAATAAAATAATCATTGACTCTAATGTGTTTCCATGATGTACTTACATGTACTACATCTCCCACATTTAAAATTACCTAACGCTGTACTGGTACTTGGTGGTAAACACATAAGGGTTTCCCTACAGTGGGGAAAAGGCCATATATAACTTTCAACGAAATGAGTTTCAGTCAAAGGAGTTTTCAGTGAAGTGGGCTTTCAGTGAAGTGGCCCTAGTAACAGGAGCGGCCTTAGGTCAACTGGTGACCTAGGCAAAAGGGCTCTATGGCGCCCCCCTCCACACCACCTAGTGCCCCCATCCTGGTCTACCTACACCAAATAAATACTGGAAAAGTGCCCCTGCTAGAGTGGCACCCTAGGCGGCCGCCTAGTTGGCCTAGTCACAAGTTTTTTTTTTTAATGGACTTGATTTTGCTTTTCAACCACAGTTAGCTGCACTTATGTTTATGATTTTTTGAGTAGATTTGTTATCTTTCATTAGATGTAATTGAAGCATAGCTGTTAAGTCCTTGGAAACATAAAACTTGTTTGGCAGGGCAGTGTTCCAGACCACGCCCCTAGTGGTGATCTGTCCCCCACTGATAGTAGTACCCCTGTGGGCAGACATATCTCAAGTAACGCCCCCTCTGTGTACAGTTGAAATAGTGACATTTTGTTACAAGCTTTAGCACATTATCCAAGCAGGGCTCATCTGCATGTAAAGTAGTATTTACAAATAAAGCGATGTCTTCAAGCTAGAAAGAGTCCTACTTTCATTTTTAACCAATGTTCTGTTGTGTGATACTGCCAAGGATCTTCCCACCACTATATTCTTTTGGAGAATGTGGTACTTCATCAGTAAGCCATGAGTTTTTAGACTGGTGAGTTTTGTCACAGAAGTAATTTAAAAAACAATAAACTTAAAACCATTGAATCTTGTCTTTTAAATTTTTATTATCCCTTGACACTTGTGTAATGCATATTTGAGTCTGCAGGGTGTATATATGTTATATAATTAATTTAACAATTTCTTGTGTGAAATTTATTGTAAAGCATTGTCCATTGACATATCCATCCATTATTTTACATGTTCATCACACTGCCTGAGTATTACTGTCTCCAAAGTATGCATGTAAATGCTAGAATCAGTGCATGATAGCTTCTGTTAATTTTACTTGCACTTTGCTGATTTTAAACTGACTGAAGCTTCAGCCACAAAAAAATGCTGATGTTTCACCTTCGCCAATGCTATAAGAAGTGCTTTTTGCAAGTGGCAAATCCCCCTGCACCCCTACCAACCTTTGGCTCACCCCATGGTTGCCAACTGAAAGTGAAAAGCTCACTCGCAGTGAACTCACTGCCAGAGTAGAAATAGAAACTGCACTTCCGGTGACGTCTAAGAGGAAAAATAGATCAGGGAGTTCAGCATTGGGGAACAAACTCAACAAGTTTAAACCTCATCTACTTTGTATTTCTTGGCAAAATGTAATTTCAGAAACTTTTTTTTTTTTTTTAACCTTTTCTTCCCAGCTGCCCACAGAAAGGGGACTCTGCCAAGCTGGACTATCCTAGTTAGGAAATGCAAATACGTAAATAACCTCTCCTCCAGATATGGTTATAATAAGGTATGTACTATCTGAGAATCCTTCAGATGGTTTTTCTCATATTGTCTCTGTCTATTTTAATGCATTATAATAATCTTTAAAAATTGTACCATCTTTAAAGCTTTTTAAAATGGCTGCTGTGGTGTCCCAAACAAGAACAATGCAGGACAACCTCCAGGTTTGTAGCAAAAACCACAGCAGGAAACGGAACGGAACCAGCGTTTCTTTAGCAATCCAATTTTATTAAAGTAGTGCCAGTAAAACACAAGAATTTTGATGAAGTCAGTACCAACAAAGTAAGTGCCAACAAAGTATACAGTTCTGTTCTTCACTGGAAAACAACGTAAACCACAGCAAAATAATACCAATAAGTCAAGCGCTTTCGCCCGGGCTCTCCCGGGCTTTTTCAAGATAATTTTACTATGCAACCTGTATCCTTATATACTACTTGGTTGCTTAGTTAATTATCTAATTATTCTATTAAGACTTTTTTAAGTATTCCTATAGTTAAGGTTGTATTCCCTTCATAAAATATGTTGTGTTAAAACTATTAAAAAGTTTTAAAAAGTTAAAGAATTATTCACACAGTTTCCTGCTGTGGTGTCCCACTATCTGGGCCGTATTTTTCAAATGGCTGCTGTGGTGTCCCACTATCTGGGCAATAAATTGCCCCCCCCCCCAACATGTTTATTGATGAAATGTTCAAGACTCACTACAATACCTGAAAACAACTGTAATGATAAGTTCATCTCCACGAAGCAATAAATATAATGTAATGTTCTAACATAAATCTAAATTGTGGAGTTGCAGAATCATTAAATCAAAAGAAAAGAACATTCAAATCCAAGGGCACAAAAGCCTAAGGGTCCATTCCATTCATCAATAATTCACTAAAACAATCAAAAGGAACGAGCTTCACTTCAAGTAAAAGTTTGCATCAAGATGGGTAACATTAATAAGGATTTCTGCAACCACAGCCTAAAAATGAAGATGACACAAGCATGTACTGTGCTTGAACAAAATGTTATTGCTATAGGAGAGTCAACAGATATACCTAGCACACCATCATGCAGATTTGAATAAAAATTCAGACTGCAAATGGGAACTCCATACACTTTTCCCTCTTGCAGCAGTACTCTATCTGAAATTCATAGATTCATAGATATTCCAAAGCCACTGAGTCTCATGACCATTCTTGCTTTGCCAGTACCTTCCTTTAGGCAGCACCATCTTCCTCCAGGAGGGCCATATTGGTCAGTTGTGGAGTAAATGTCTGGTTACCCATCAAGTCATCTACTTATTTATAATTATATCCAAAATTATAACATCTTCCCTTAGTAAGACCATAAACACAAATTTCATGGGACCAGATAAGATACCAGGAATTCATGCAATCAGAAATAAGTTAGTATACCCCCCAAATGCACATTATTAATAAAGCATTAAAGCCATCTACTCCCTGATATCTGGAAGCAGGCCAATGTAGCCCTTATCCACATCTGAGGCCCTTCCTTACACCTTCAATAATTAGAAACTTGATTAGCCTCACAAACATTGTGGAAGCTGATGGAGTGAATGATCATAAACGTTTTGTTTTGAAAAGATTTTGTATGGATAACCTCATTAATTTCTTTGAGAATGTGACGACTTCTCTATATACGGGTTTATCTGTCCATGCAGCTTGCTTTAATCTGCCTAAAACTTTCAGCACTACCTTATGACAGAACTGTGGGTATGTAAATGTAATTGAAGCTTTTCTAACTTGGGTTAGCAATCCACAACTGGCCATATACAGCAGTTAAAAATAGGAAAGTCCTGTCCTCACCATCCCCCTGTTGCCAGTGGAGTTCTTCAGTACTGTATCCTGAGACCATTTCTTTTTTTAACATCATTCTTTTACATGTCAAAACTGACTCTGTTTGGTTCACTAAATATGCAAGTAATTGCAAACATGGGAGCAGAGTTATTAACACCACTGATGCCACCTACCTTCAGATGGCATACGACTGGTGTAATAGAAATAAGTTTGTCTTCGGTGTCAGAAAAATGCAACATTTTGGCATTTTGAAAAAAAATGTATATAATTTTTATATACTGTTGATTCACAACAATTAAATGTTGAGAGAGTAGTAAAGAATTTTGTAATTCTAGTAGAAAGCAACCTTTTGATTTAATACCTAGTCAAAAATATATGGCATTGTTCACCTTATCCTTCCTGTGGTCAAGAGCTGTGCCAGGGAAGTCATTGTCCCCTATCTATAGATTACTGCATCCTGTCCTGTATCTCATGCAGTTACAGAGGTACAGGAATGCCTTACAAAGAGAATCAAACTGTTTCAAAGTTTGTCCTGTAGCTGAAGACTAATAGGCCCTCTTTTCTCTGTGTCTTATCACATACGTAGATGAGACCAGTACTTGACATATACAAATTAAAGGACCTCTAACTATTTGAAATCCTTGGTTAGTTGAACAGAGGACACACTGTTCCTCAGTAGAAATTTATATGAGCTGTACTGGAAAGGATGACATCTTAATATCTCACATGGTCGTACTTGTGGAATAAACTCCTCCTCTCTGTTATCTCACCAGTCGATCCATACCTTCAAGAAGGAACTGATTGACTACATGGGCACCAGTTAAATTGAACAGATCTGAAGCATCAGTTGCCCTGATAAAACAGTGGGTTGTGAGCTTATTCATTAAATCTATTATCTTGTAAACATAAAAATGCCTTCAGGATAGCGGAAGCCCAGGAATTAGGCATGCTGATAGAATATCGTTGTAAGTCCTTCTTAAAGTTAAATTCATCCTTCAGAAAGGACATTAAAAAAGAGAGGTCCAACCTGTGTGTGTGGTAACTTGGGTGGATATAAAAGATCCCACAGCCTAGTCAATATGAAAACTACCTTAAGTCTCCCATGAAATGAGGCCACTGACCTATCCAGTGAACCAAAGATAAAAAAAAGTAATAAAATAAATACAGATCTTCATTTGTTTTTAATTTGGATACTTTGGATAGCAACCCTAGGCCATGCTAAAGTAATGCCTGATTACTATTGGAATTGGCAGGTGCTGTACGATGACTTCTACATGAAATGACTGGATGGAGACAACTTTATTTCACTCTGCTCTCAGCAGTCATTTGCACTGGGCAATTTGGATCATGTCATCCTGCTTACCCTTTTTGCCTGGTATGAATGCGAGTTTGGAATGTGTTATATAAAATTATTTTTGTATTATTTTTCATCATTGTGAGGCTAACCTACTTCAGTGCTCTTTTGTTGTGTGCACATTGCTAGCATGATTTAACACGTTAACAAACCAAATATGCTACTTCTGTATCTTCAATACAATATTTTTATACACTACATATACAAATTTTTTTTATGTTGTTAAGCATTGCTTAGCATATCTCTCATTCTGCAGACATTGAAATAGGAACAAAAAAATATAAAAGTAGGTACATCCAGACAAAAATTTGGAAGGTGTTTATAAAATTCTGGACATGTAATTGGCATAGAATTTGAATATCCAATAGCATATAACTCTTTCTGCTTCCAGTAGGAATGTGGGATAGTACTCAGAAACACATTTAAAAAACTGAGTGTGACAAAAAGGATGGAAAATATAAGCACATTGTCAAAGAGACTGTGTAAAATTTGTAGACCATAATGAACTGTATTACAAAATTCTGAAGAAGAGAGATATAAGATGTGTCTCCTCTTTCTTTAAATTATTGGTGCACTAGCATGTTGGCCATGTAATGTGTTGTCTGTGTACTAGCCAAACTTAAAAATCACACATGACGGAGATTCATATAATTGTGTGGAGTAGTAAATCAAGTCTGAAGTTTGGGACATAGCTCCACAAAAGGTATATCATGTGCAAGGGTAGATCAGGCCTCAAAAGTAGTTAGTTCTTTTAAAACAGGGACAGTTGATAGCATATCTCTCAACCGTACCAAATTCTTTGGTACATAATGGTTTTGAGGGTAAAATAATGGGGTGCCACGAATTCCCGAGTGGGCCTCCTCAATTCTTATTTTTTTGCAGTTTTTTTCCAGACATTTATTATTTTTTTTATTTTTTTAAATGTGTTGCTGATGTCATCACGTGCAGGGTCATGCCAGTTACGGAATTTGCCTCAGACTGTGTGTCTGTGTTTGTTTACTTTTTTTTTTAAGTTCGTACGTTGAACGTTGATGTGTATTTTGAATAGGAAGGATGGTTGGGGGTCAGCATAGCAGCGCTGCAGCAGCCAGGACAAGAACTAGGATGAGAAAATTGATCTCGTCAGGTAGTTCGATTTCCTCCGGCTCCAGGTACACAAAAAAAAAAATGCATATTTATATGCTAGAACATAGAAGCCTAGAATCAGAAGGCTCCACTCTGCTCAGAGCTAGTAAGTACAGCTCACACTCGCTGGAACAACTGCGGAGTGCTGAGTGTGGCTGTAGCTTCCCAGCGGGAAAGGCAAAATCCAGGCAGGGCACGGAAAGCCAGCAAGGAGCTTACCAGTGCTGAGGTAAGTGCACATCTTATCCACCATGGCACAACTGCTGTCAGACTACAGGCAGAAGCCTGGATTACCACATTTTAAAATTGCTGCCCATAAAGACCAATATGGTGGTGAATGCATTGAGATTGCCTTAACCCAACTTGTGCTGCTCTGCTGTTTCCAAACGTTCGGGGCAATGCTTTGGCAAGTGGTGGCATCTGTTTTAATACAGTTTACTACTCCCTTTGGCTGTGTTTTCTGCAGCTACCACCTTAAAACTTACAAATTATTCGCTTGTCACATGTAAGGATTGACTTACTGAAAGTATTTTTCTGAAATGTGCTTTGCAGTTTGCTCTGTTGCATTTGTTTTGAAAGAAGTGTTACAAAACCTCTAAAGAGTTGCAAATAGTTATGTCAAGGCATGTAAATAAATGCATATTCAAGGTAGACAAATTTGTAATTGAGTATGTATGAGGCTTTAGACAGTGATGTTTAGTGGCGGATTACTAATGACCCTGTAGTTATAAGCAAAAGTAACTGGCTAGCATACCTCTCATTCACTTAAAGCAAGACATCTGAACATAGCCAAAAGTAAATGGGTGTCAGGGGCCCCAAAATAGAGACAGAGAGCTTTTAAAAGTTGTTCTTGTACACTTAGAAAGTTGCTAGAATAATACAAATTTTGCGTTAGCATGGTAAGCACACATTTCTGAAAGCTTTGAAGTCTGAAACTCAAAAGTTTGTAATGACTTTAATCCTTGACATGACAGTTCACAGAGAAAGCAAGTGTTCTGTGAATGAGCCTAGCTAGCATTCCCACTATACTTTGGTGCATGGTTTTCATTCCCACTATACTTTTGGTGCATGGTTTTGCTTTGTATTTTTGTATAGAACATAACCCGATAAATGTCTGTTTGGTATAATACGAAAAGTGTGTTTTTTTTTTCATTGAAAACCACTGAGGTTACTTTATGATGTAAATGAAGACCTATTCTGTACTTGATAAAAGCACAGTTTTTCATGTCTCCGCCTCAAAACTTCATGGGTATTTTAATACATGCATTTTGTAGCCCATAAACATTTTTTGTATTTCTTTGCAGTTCATTATCAAAGGTAACAGGGTCTGCACTAAATGTTTTCTTATTAACAGTCTTCTTAGGCTACACATGTTAAATATACTGCCCAAACTATAACATGAATACGTCTTTCATGGTACTGCTTGGGCTGAGATTTACTGTAGTCCTTTGATCGCTGTTTCTGATATATGTGGGATGTTGCTGTGGCTTGTCTGTACCTCCTACATAGTTAATTTCTCTCTCTGAGGTTGCAGCACTTTTGATATGACTGCAGTATTCATGTTCCTTTGAAAGCAGATATTAGACTAGGTCTACAGGACCACTTGATCTCAATGTAAGATTAAGTTGTGTAGTGTAAGTGTGGGGGTGTAAAGGAGGTGTGTCACCTTCAGTATTTTAGAATTAGAAGTTTGCAATAGTGATGGTGTGATCTTTCAGACTTTGATAGTGTTCCACTTGGGATAATGTGTTTTAGTATTTACAGTTTTAGGCTTTTGGCCTCAGGATTTTTTGACTCTGCTGGGGGATTGATGTAAATCCCTGGATTTGACCATTACGCTTAAATTATCTGCAAATATTAACCTCAATCATTTCCTCTTAACTTTGTGTCATTTAGTATAAATTGCTTCTCTCCTGGAAGGACTTCGGTGGTATACTAATATGTAGTCTGAAGGTATATAAGCAGTAAGGTAAAATTTGTCATGGGTTATAGGAGGTTACAGAATGTTGTTATAAATAAAACTGTTTTGTTCTGGTTGTATTATGTGTTGTTAAATAATAGTGTAGAAGCAGTTAATTGTATTTTTATAAAAGAAAATTGTATTTTAGTTTTGCACAAGTTCAGAGTTTGCACGTTCAAATATTAATATAAATAAAATGCTATTGTTCTGTTTATATTTTGTTTAATATTTTGTCAATTCTTCAATTTGTTTAAAAGTTGGTATCCCACAATTCCACTGGAGTGGGTGGGGTTACATAATTATGCACGCAAATGTTATGTTAATCAACATACAGATTTTTGGCCAGTTGTACCTATTTTTCATGGGCCTTTGTCCAGATTTTTATGATTCCAGGTTGAGAGGTATGGTTGAGAGTCCTGTTGCATAGTAGTTACTGCAGAATAGTATTCAGTTTTTAATATATTTTACAAATTAGTTACATTACTGTGGCTTTTTTCTTGTACTAATGTTTGTTCACAAGAATAAGTCCCATTGAGCCAAAGTCATTTTCAATGGGGGCCTGAAGAGAAATGCTGTAGTAGGGGCAGAATAATTAAAGTATTAACTGGTCCCTATCAGTACCTCGAGCGCTGAAAATATCGAATTTGATATTGTCTCATTGAAAATGCCAAAAGGGCAGAACGTCGAACGGGAAAACGGAAATCTCCATGAGGGGAGATTTCCATTTACCTCAATGTAGTGCGGTCTCGGAGTTGGTATATTTAAGTAGCGGTGGGGCTGGGGGGTGCAACGAGGCTTGCCCCCCTGCCTACACTCTAGTTTTTTTTTTGTTTATTTTTTTTGGATAGTTCAATCATGTCAGTTCGACATTTAGTGATTCGAACTATTCAATTTTCGAAATGCTGATATAGATGCGTATTAACATTGCATTATTTTGGTCATATTACAGCATGCTACTCTTGATATTAATATCACTTAATTATATCTGAGAAAGAATGTACAGATAAATATGCACAAAAAAGATTAAATTTAATCCGGGTAATCATGGAAAAGAATATGTAAGAACATAGGAACATACTAGGCAAATGATGACAGGGACCAGAGGATGCCTAGCCATATACGACTTTAAGCAGACAAAGTAAAAACTTCTTGTCACTCTTTTTAAGCACTTCATAGTGCTAACCTCACAAGTTGATCAGGGTAATATATGATAACCACTGTGTAAATTTGTGTTTATCAAGTCATCGAGACTGGGCTTCAAGGTAGACACAGTAGTACTTTGTTTGACCTGTAATTGTAACTTATTCCATAGACTACGTTGAGTAAGGAACCTCGCTCTCACCAAGCCTTGTTTATTTGTTGTTGTGATTAAGTCCTCAGTGCAGGTGTTTGTAGCCCCACTGGTTTTACAAAGAAGTAGGTCAAATAGGACTGGACTTTTCATGGCCCAAAAAAATAAGATACAGGTAATCTTGCAACACATTTAGGCTACCGAGTATAAGGAGAGCCATGCTAATCTAGCAAGGTAGGTGGAGGATTCAGAAACTTAAATTTTCTTGGTTAGAAATCTTTGGGGCCTTTCCACTTGAGCGATATACTTGGATTTGCACATACCAAAAGGTGCATTGTACTACAGTTAGTTACCAATGCAGTGGTAGGATGACTCCTCTGGATCATTAAGATGTTCCTTTGAAAATTAACTGAGCAAGATAGAAGGATTTCCTGACTGTGGTGCAAACATGATGATCAAATGACAGAAAGCTATCCACATGAATACTTAGGTCTCTTATACCTGTATATGTCTGAAGAGGAGTACTATTGCTCATCCCGTCAGGATAAAGTAGACGAGTCTTTGTGGGTTCTGTTCAAGCAGCTTTATTATGTTAAAACACATCAGTATTGAGACTTAATAACTTTAACTTTCATAAACTTCTAAACAACTAGCTATTACACTCGTACATGCTCAGTCTCTGGCTGCACTCTCAAAATGGCACTGAAGCTAGCACGTGCTTGCTATTTATATAGGAAAGGAGGTTGGATAGCAGTCCTTTACAAAAATACTCTGTTAATAGAGACACCATTCAACCACCCCAATTCAGTAATGCTGAACTCCTCATAACCAAACTACAGATTAACCAGAACAAATGCTTGAACATCGTCTGTGCTTACATTCCACCAGGCAACAACTTAAATACCCTAGAGGATATCCTATACTGGTTATTCACTACCTATCCCCAAGAAGCCGTAGTTCTTGGTGACTTCAATACTGACTGGCACCCCTGCTCCTCCGAATCCCCCTCACCCCTATAAATTTATCTGGGTTTAAACAGACCATAACCTGTCCCACTAGGATAAACAAACTGACCAACAGTGAAAGTATCCTTAGACTGGATCCTAGTTAATAGTCAACCCCAACTGTACACAGCTGGCACTCTCCCTGATGACCTTAGTGACCATTTACTAACCTATATCATAAAACATAAGGCAGGAAACCCTCACCAGACCAAATATAAAACACTTAGAAACAGGAAAAACCTTGACACTGATATATTCCTAAACAAACTAAAAACAGTTGACTGGTCAAAACTAAAAAATCTACCATTAGAAGAGGCTATAGCTCACTTTAACACTAAATTCCTAAGTATCCTTGATTCCCATGCTCCAGCAGCACGTACGATAAAATCCAGATCAAACACAGCACCATGGCTCACAAAAGATACAAAATCTAAAATCAAAACTAGAAACAGAGCCTGGGCCAGCTGGAGAACAACCAAAGCCCCACTTGATGATCTGAAATATCGTCAACTCAGGAATGACGCACAAAAAAAATCTATTTTACTGGATAAAAAAAGCTTCTACCATAATCTCCTACAAAAACACCAAAACAACCCTCAAAAGTTCTGGGCAGGCTTAAATCAACTACTTCATCCAGGTCATTCTACCACCCTAACCCTGGCTAACCACACCCATATTTCCCCAGAGACCATAGCTGGCGCTTATAATAACTTTTTCACTGAAACAATCCAATCCCTAGCAATCAACTAACCCAAACTAACTTAAACCACACCCCTAGTTTACCCAGTAATCACCCCCAATTTAGCTTCTGTTATCCACTAGTTTTATCAAAACACTTATAAAAAAAAACTAAAACCGACCACCCTCTCTGCTGTCCTCCTCTCTGCAGAGTACCTACAAATAGCTGCAGATGCCATTGCATATCCCTTATCAACAAAACCTTATCTGAAAGCACTATCCCCTCCCTCTGGAAAATATCCCACGTCATCCCACTCCATAAAGGTGGTAGTTCTTCAGACGTATCCAACTACAGACCCATTGTCATTCTTTCCCCACTAGCCAAAATAATGGAGAAATGTGTACACAAGCAAGTAATGTGATATCTTACACAGAATAGCTTACTATCCCAACTCTCAGCATGGTTTCAAGCCATACCACAGCACTGCCTCAGCCCTCCTTTCCTTTACTAATGGCATAAACCAGAACAGGAATGACAATAGGCTATCCTCCGCCCTCTTTATTGACCTATCAAAAGCCTTTGACATGGTCAACCATGAACTTCTCATTCTTTCTCTAAAATCTATTTCCCTCAATAAGCACGCAGTCCAGTGGATGTTCTTCGTGTTTCACTGTTGCAGTCATTACATTTGGGTAATCTGCTGGCAGATTGCCCTCAGTCTGCCTGAATATCAAAGTCTTGGGTCCTGCGTCAGTTGCTGTCTCTTCTTCCATGACGTCAGGTCGTCAGGGGTATAAAACATGCAGCCAACGCCATTTTATTCAGTCTTTCTTGCCACGCAGTGCCCGAAGAAGAAGCAGTTCGCAAGTGCCGGTCGGCCGACTCCTGAAATTTTCGCATTCGAGTTTCAGAACCGAAGTCTTCAATTAAAGCTAAGTACCCCATTGGGGAAACTTTTTCTTGCTCCTTACCGATGTCAGTAAAAGTTAATAATTGCATTACTTGTGGGAAGCAAATACCTCATACGGATTTTCATTTGTACTGTATTCCTTGCCTAGGCCCTGATCATAACGTGCCTTGCTGTCGGTTCTGTGCTAGTTTTAACCAACGCACTATTAAGCATGGGTATATTTTTGCTTCAAAATATTTTGGATCCAAATTTAATTACCCTGAAATGTCGTCGAATAGTAATCCGACTACCGGAGTTCACAAAAACGCAAAGAAAAAGACAGAGACAGACTGTCGAGGTCCAGAACTGACGACTAAACTTCTCATAAGCCAGTCGCCAGTTCGCCAGTACTCAGTGAGGCGCTTTTGCAGCCCCTGATACCCGCTACTTTTGAGTCGCAGGCCTCTACCGAGACCCATGCGGAGTCCGGTATGCCACAAGCTTCTCAGAGTATTGTACCCATGGATATCTCTCCCTCGGATGGGTCCGGAGCCACTGAGCAGGCACTGGCTTCTGAGGGTGTTTTCAGGCCTCAACATTTCTATATAAAACCGATGCCAGCTTTAAAAACAAAGACAAAAGCAACTTGTAAGTCTGAGAAACCAACGCATGAGCCACGTGCTCAGGCCCCTATGCCTAAAAAACAGATGATTAAAATGGCCTGAGGACCTAATTACCTTGATCAGGGTTTCCCAACCCCCACCCCCCACCCCCCGCTAAGAGGTGTAGGCAAGACACTGATTATAAATCTTCAGATCAGGTTTCTGTTTCTTCTGATTCCTCTTCTGATCAGGAATTTTCTATACCACCCTATGAGGATTCAGATGCAGAAGAGTCCATTCCATCTGCATCTCTTCCTGAGGATTATTCTTTTGGAGAAACCTTGCATACTTTAAGGGAACATTTTCATTGGGAGAGTCAGGATTTCTATGAATCAAAAAAGAGGCTTAGGGATTTTCTTCTTCTTCTTCCTCAGCATAGGCCTTTGTCTATACCTCCTGTATTAGACATTGTTGATGTGTTTTCGGAATCGAGCAAGGCTCCTGATTCCCAACCTCCAGCTCCTAGTAAGCCAGACAGATATTACAGGGATGTTCTTCGTGTTTCACTGTTGCAATCATAACTGTAGGGTGCTCCTGCCGGCAGGCAGCCCGAGGTCGGCCAGAATCCCAAAGTCTGGGTCCGGCGTCGGCTGTATAAGCTAGTACCCTGACATCAGTACGCTTTGGTACATAGCCCTCAGCCGACGCCATCTTCTCCAGTCTTTCTTGCTGTGCGGTGGAAAGCAGCTCGCAAGTCGTTGGTTGGCGATTTTCGAACAGCGTATTTGGTTGTTGTCGGTCCGAAGTTCTTACTTCTCTTCTCAAAGCTAAGTACCCCGTTGGGGAATCTTTTTCTTGTTCCTCCGATGTCAGAAAAAGTTAATAATTGTATAGCGTGTGGGAAACAAATACCTCATAAAGATTTCCACTCTTACTGTCTACCTTGCTTAGGCCCTGACCACGACGTTTCTTGTTGTCTGTTCTGTGCCAGGTTCAACTCTCGTACTATCAAGCGCAGGTACGATTGGGCTTTAAATTACTTTGGCAGACGCTTCAATTATAGAATGTCGTCGGACACTACCGGAGTTCAAAAGAAGCGCAAAGACAAAGACAGGCCTCCGAGGTCCAAACAGGACTCGTTGCAGCTGGAGCCAGCGTCCGGTTCATCTGTCGTCAGTGAGGCGCTTTTGCAGCCCCTGTCGTCCGCCACTTCTGAACCGATGGCCGATACGGACTCCCATGGGGAGCCATCAAGGCCCACTATTTTAACTGCTGCAGGACCTTCGGACGTCGCTCCTTCAGATGGGTCCAGAACCGCTGTGCAGGTACCGGCTTCTGAGGGGGTTTTCAGGCCTACTCACATCACTATTTCAAAGGCAAAGGCAAAGACAAAGACTCCTGTTAAGTCTAAAGTTCCAGCTCAAGCTGCTTCTGAATCCACTCCCAGGACACAAAAGCAATTATTGAGGATGGCTGAAGATTTGCTTACAATGATTAGGGTTCTCACCCCCCTCCTGAGAAAAGGCCTCGACAGGATGTTACTCTGGATTCCTCTGACCAGGCTTCTGTATCTTCTGTTTCTTCCTCAGATCAGGACTATTCCTTTCCTCCTTATGAGGATTCGGATGCTGAGGACTCTTTACCCTCGGCCTCTCCGCCTGAGGATTTTTCTTTTGGGGAAACCTTGCATGAGATGAGGGAACATTTTCATTGGGAAGGACAGGAGTATTCTGCTTCCAAGAAGAGGCTTAGAGAATTTCTTCTTCTTCCTCAGCATAGGCCTTTAGCTATCCCTCCTGTTTTGGACATTGTAGATGATGCTTTTTCTGAGGCTAATTTGAATCCTGATTCCATGCCTCCTGCTCCTTCTAAGCCTGATAGATTTTATAGGGTTTCTGACTCTCATTTATTTTTATTTAAAAACCCTTCTGCGGATCCTGAAACTATTTCTCAGGACTCTAAGGCTGCTAAGGTTGCTACTTCTAAAAATCCTATTCCCTCTGAGAAGGATTCTCGTGCTTTAGACAGGTGGGGAAAAAAGGTATATACTTCTGCTACCCTGTCTGTAAGGGCTTTAAATTGCCAGTTTCATATGTTTAAATATCAGCAATTTCTTTTGTCTGTTTTAAAGCAAAAGCTTGCTTCCCTTCCTGCTTGTGCAGAGGATAAGGAACTTCAGGATGTTTTGCATGCTACTGAACAACTGTACCTCTGGTACTGTTATTAGGAGACATGCCTGGCTTCGTGAACAAAGTTTAGCTGAACAGGTTAAGGCTAAGTTATTAGATGCCCCTGTTCAACATGATGTTCTTTTTGGATCCAAGGCTGAGGAAGTTATTAAAAAGATGGAAGAAAAGGCAAAGTCTATGCAGACTGTAAAAGATTTCTTGCAAGTTCAGCCTCCTAGATTTTCCAGGAATTGGCCCTTTCCCACGTCTGACAGGCCTCAAAGGGGAAGTTATAGGCGCTCCAGAGGTCGTGGTCAAGGCCAGGCCTCTTACAGATCTAGACAATGGACTGCTTCTTCACCTAGAAGGGGAGAAGACCGATCCCAATCTCAAAGAAAGCACACTCAATGACTCTCTCGGTTGGGCTTCAGGACCCCTTCACCTGGATGCCCCTCTCGGAGGAAAACTGTCTCTTTTTTACAGAAATTGGACTCATATTACCCAGGACAGATGGGTATTGGACGTGATTTTAAAAGGTTAAAAATTCCACTTTTACACTTTGCCAAGGGCTCACGGTTGGCCAGATCTTCCAAAACATCAATGGTCAGAGGCCTTAACTCAAGTGGATGCTCTTCTGGCCATGAGAGCCATAGTGCCTGTTCCACTCTCGGAGATGGGAAAAGGTTTTTATTCAAGACTGTTTCTGGTTCCCAGAAAACAAAACTCATGGAGACCTATTCTGGACCTTTCTGTGTTAAACACCTTTTTGGAAATTCCAAAATTCAAGATGCTTACTCTGCAGCAACTAATTCCAATGCTCTCTCAGGATGCCTGGATGGTGACATTGGACTTAAAGGAAGCCTATTTACATATTCCCATCAGGCAAGAACGCAGGAAATTCCTCAGGTTCAAGGCACTTTCAATTCTCTGTTCTGCCCTTTGGTTTATCTACTGCGCCCAGAGTCTTCACCAAGTGCCTGGCACCAGTAGTGGCTTACTGCAGACTTCAGGGGATCCAGATTTACCCCTATTTGGACGACTGCCTTATTCAGGCAGACAGCAAAGATCTTCTGCTTCAACATCTGGACTTTGTTCAACGTCTTCTCCTCCTACTGGGATTCTCAGTGAACATAAAAAAGTCACATTTGATCCCTTCTCAACAAATGGTATTCTTGGGAGCCCTCTTAAATACAACCTTACAAAGGGCCTTCCTCACTCCAGAAAAACAAACTCAGCTGGCTTCTACTTTCAACACCTTAGCAACTCTATCTCAGCTCACTGCAAGGAAATTCCTGCAGGCTCTGGGCTACATGGCTTCCTGCATTCTGTTGATTCCAAACGCAAGGCTTCACATGAGAAAGCTTCAATGGTATCTGAAAAGTGTATGGTCACAGCAATACCACGATCTGGATATTCTGATTCCTCTGATCCCCTGCCTTCAGAGGGAGTTCCTCTGGTGGTCCAGGGCATGCACTTTAAACGAAGGAAAACCTTTTCGTCTTCCTCAACCTACTCAAATCCTAACCACGGACACCTCGGATTATGCTTGGGGAGCACACTTTCTAGACAATTGCCAGCAGGGAACCTGGACAAAGGACCATCTTCACTGGCACATCAATCTGAAGGAAATGTTGGCAGTTCAAAATGCCCTTCTAGCCTTCAAGAACCTTTTACAACCAGGGCCTCTGCTAATTCGCACAGACAACACCACGGTCATGTGGTACATCAACAAGCAGGGGGGTTCTCATTCATACCCCCTTTGCAGACTAGCTATGGCTTTATGGGACACAGCTCTAAATTTGAATCTACATCTCCAGGCTCAATTCATTCCAGGGAAACAGAATCTCTTAGCAGACAGCCTGAGCAGAAAGATTTCAGATCCTCATGAATGGATGCTAGACACCAACTTATTCAACAGGATTACTGCAGTTTGGGGATGTCCCCAGATAGATCTGTTTGCATCCCATCTCAATCATCAGCTGCCTCGCTTTTGCACCAGGTCCTTCCACAAAACAGCTTGGAGAGTGGATGCCCTGTCCTTCAGCTGGAGAAGCCTTTCAGCATATGCCTTCCCTCCTCTTCCTCTACTGCCTCGGGTATTACTGAAGATAAAACAGGACAAGCCCAAGTTCCTCATCTTGATTGCTCCAAATTGGCCTCGACAGTTTTGGTATCCAACTTTAAAGCTCCTGTTCTTGGGGCCTCCTTGGATTCTCCCACTGAACCCTTCGCTTTTGTCCCAGCATCAGGGTCAGTTACTACATTCCAACCTCAAGACCCTTTGCCTGGCAGCTTGGCTCTTCAAAGGAATTTGATTTCCTCTAGTCTTCCCAAACAAGTTTTGGATGTTCTTTTGGAAGCTAGACGGCCTAGCACTAGGAAATCCTATGCCTCTAAATGGAAGAGGTTTTGTATTTGGATGCAGGACCGAGGCTCGGATCCTCAGGTACCTGATCTCTCTTCTATTTTGCTTTACCTTTCGGAACTTTTATCTAAAGGACTTTCCTTTTCTTCCATTAAGATTCATGCTTCTGCTATCTCTGTGCATTTCAGTTCTGATCCTCCTGTTTTTTCTCATCCTTTGGTGAAGCAGTTCTTGAGAGGGGCAAAAAATTTGCGGCCTCCCAGGACCCCTCCTGTCCCTGCCTGGGATCTTAATTATGTTTTAGAAAAACTTACTTTGCCTCCTTTTGAGCCTGCTGCATCTTCAGATATTAAGTTTTTATCCTGGAAGACTGTTCTTTTATTAGCATTGACCTCTGCCAGAAGGGTCTCAGAGTTGCAAGCTCTCATGGCTGTGGAACCATACCTTATTTTCCATCAGGACAGAGTATCCTTGAGGACCAATCCTACTTTCATGCCTAAGGTGATTTCGAAAGTGGCTTTAAATCAGACAATTCACCTTCCTACTTTCTTTCCAAATCCTCAAAATAAAGCGGAAAGGATTTTGCATTCATTAGATGTGCACAGACAGTTGCGATTTTACCTGGACAAGACTAAAGAGTTCAGAAAGTCTAATCAATTGTTTGTTTCTTTTGCCTCCAGTTCTCTTGGAAAACCTATTTCTAAACAAACTATTTCCAAATGGATTGCTTATGGAATCAGATTTTGTTACACTCATCATGGGAAACAGTTTCCAGGTACCATTAGAAGTCATTCTACTAGAGCAGCTGCCACTTCTACAGCTTTCCTCAGAGGAGTCCCTACCAAGGATATCTTAGAAGCTGCCACTTGGAGTTCTGTGCATACTTTTTCCAAGCACTACAATCTCCCCCTGTTTTCTAAGTCCAGGGCAGGCTTTGCCTCTGCTGTCTTGCAGGGTATTCTTGCCTCCCCTTCTTCTATCTAAAGCCTCCTCCCTTTTACACTGCTTTGGGATTCCACCCTACAGTTATGACTGCAACAGTGAAACACGAAGAACATAGTACAGTTGTGTACACCTACCATAAATGTAGATGTTCGAGTGTCTTCACTGTTGCAGTCGGTTCCTCCCTCCTATCCCTCTGTTTTCTCTCTTTTCCTTTTTGTGGTGTATTTGTGTTTCCTTGTTGGATTCATTTTTGATTTGTTGGGGACTTCTGACATCTAGGGCAAGAAAGGCTGGAGAAGATGGCGTCGGCTGAGGGCTATGTACCAAAGCGTACTGACGTCAGGGTACTAGCTTATACAGCCGACGCCGGACCCAGACTTTGGGATTCTGGCCGACCTCGGGCTGCCTGCCGGCAGGAGCACCCTACAGTTATGACTGCAACAGTGAAGACACTCGAACATCTACATTTATGGTAGGTGTACACAACTGTACTTTCCTGACTCCCAGAAATGTTTATTCAAAAATCCTGCTGCTGATCCTGAAACTATCTCACAGGGTCTCAAAGGTGTAAAGGCCTCTACAGCCAAAAGTCCTACCCCCTCTGATAGAGATTCCAGGGCGCTGGATAGATGGGGAAAGAAGGTTTATACGTCTGCAACCTTGGCATTTAGGGCCTTAAACTGCCAGTTTCATATGCTTAAATATCAACAGCATGTTATGGGCTTATTGAAACAGAAAATGATGTTGATTTCTGATTGTGTGGAAAATAAAGAATTACAGGAATTATTGCATGCAGCAGAACAGGTTGGAAAGCATACTTTGCAATGTGGTTTTGATTCCTTGGAGGCCTCTTGCAGGGCTGCAGTTACTGGATCTGTGATTAGAAGGCATGCCTGGCTCAAGGAGCAAAGTCTGCCTGATCATGTTAAGGCTAAATTGTTGGATGCACCTTTACAGCATGATACTTTGTTTGGTAATAAGGCAGAAGAGGTTTTAAAGAAAATGGAAGACAAAGCTAAATCTATGAAAACTGTAAAAAAATTCTTACAAGTGCAGCCACCTAGATTCAGTAGGCACTGGCCTACTAAAAACTGGTCCTTTCCTGTGTCCAACAGAGCCTTACAAGGCAAATCCAGGCACTCAAAAGGCTTCTAGATACCAATCACAGGGTTCTTACAGGTCAAAGCAATGGGGTGCCTCTACCTCCAAGTCTGCAGGAAACAAAGCACAACCCTACAGTAAGCAGTCTCAATGACTTCCCTCTACCATCACCAAGCACTTATCTTTTGGCAGCCCCATTGGGGGGGAAATTAGCACTTCATGCTCAAAATTGGCAGTTAATTACCCAGGACAAGTGGGTATTAAACATAGTATCCCAGGGGTACAGATTTCATTTCCATACTTTGCCAATTCCAAACGGTTGGCCAGATCTGCCACAAAGTCAATGGGCAGAGGCTCAGAAACTAGTGACGTCCCTCATGGATATGGGGGCCATTCAGCCAGTACCAGAACAGGAAAAAGGACAAGGGTTTTATTCAAGACTGTTCCTGGTACCCAGAAAAGACGATGCCTGGAATCCAATACTGGACTTATCGATTTTGAACGCGTTCTTGGACATCCCAAAATTCAAAATGCTGACTTTGCAGCAGCTACTTCCCATGCTGGGCAAGAACGCTTGGTTAGTGACTCTAGACTTAAGAGGCATACCTGCATATCCCAATAAGGGAATCGTGCAGAAGATACCTCCACTTCAAGGCAGGTTTTATGCATTACCAATTCTCTGCACTGCCTTTTGGCTTATCTACTGCACCATAGGTCTTTACAAAGTGCTTGGCACCAGTAATTGCATTTTGCAGACAAAGAAGCATACAAATCAATCCTTACGACTGTCTGATTCAAGCAGAAAACAAGAACATTCTTCTTCAACATCTGGCATTTGTAAAAAGGCTTCTAATATGCCTAGGGTACACAATAAACGAAAAGAAATCACAACTGGTACCCTCTCAAAAAATTACATTCCTGAGTGCAAGCTTGAATACAACTGCCCAGATGGCTTACCTTACACCAGACAAACAAAGGCAACTGACTATATACTTCAAACAGATGGCAACAAAAACCCATTTATCTGCAAGACAAATTCTGCAGGCTTTGGAGTTCATGGCAACTTCAATGGTACCTAAAAAGTTTATGGAGTCAACATTGTCACAGTCTGGAAACAGTGATTCCTCTCATTCCCTGCCTACAACAGGAGTTTCTTTGGTGGGCAGAGACATGTCATCAAAACAAGGGTCTGTCATTCACTCTACCCCCCTGCCACCCAAACCCTAACTACAGACGCATCAGACTATGCTTGGGGGGCCCACCTGGCGGGGAGATGCATTCAGGGCATATGGAGCCCAAAACAAATGCATCTGCATATCAACCAGAAAGAGATGCTAGCTGTTCAGAATGCCCTGACAGCCTTCAAGGACTTACTTCATCCAGGACAAACACCACAGTTATGTGGTACATGAACAAGCAGGGGGTACACATTCCTTTCCCCTTTGCAGACTAGCCATGGCATTGTGGGACACAGCCTTAACTTACCAAGTACATCTTCAAGCTCAATTCCTGCTAGGAAAACAAAATACTCTGGCAGATGACCTAAGCAGAAATCTGATGGACCCTCACGAGTGGAAACTGGATCCACAAGTCTTCAGCATGATAACACAGAAATGGGGAGTTCAGACATAGATCTATTTGCCTCTCCCCAAAATCACCAACTAGATAAATTCTGCACAAGGGCACATCACAGACAAGCATGGAAAGTGGATGCCCTATCCTTCAGTTAGAAAAACCTATCAGTCTACGCCTTTCCTCCTCTGCCTCTTCTCCCCAAGGTCTTGCTAAAGGTCAGACAGAAAAAAACAAAAATGATCCTAATTGCCCCGGACTGGCCTCGCCAGCACTAGTACCCAATTCTAAGGAATATGTCTCAACTCCCTCCTTGGTACTTGCCTCAAATACCTCATCTATTGTCTCAGCAGAACAATCAAATTCTGCACACTCATCTCCAAACTTTGAACCTGGCAGCATGACTGATCATGTAATTATTCAAACAACACCTCTCAGTAAATCTGTGATGGATGTCATTTTGGAAGCCAGAAGGCCTAGTACTAGAAAATCTTATGCTGATAAATGGAAGAGATTCTGTGCTTGGAACCCAGCACAAGGAACGTACATAACAAAACCAAATATTCCTCAGATTTTGAAATACTTGACTGAGATGCTTGACAAGGGCCTATCTTTTTCTTCAGTAAAAATCCATGCCTCTGCCATCTCGACTCATTACAACATGGAGCCTCCCATCTTTTCTCATTCTCTGCTAAAACAGTATCTTAGAGGGGCCAAAAATTTAAGGCCTCTCAGAAGATCACCAACTCCTGCATGGGACCTCAATTTTGTGCTGGAAAAACACCCTACCTCCTTTTGAACCAGCAGCTACTGCGGATATAAAGTTTTTATCTTGGATAACAGCTTTCCTTTTGGCAATCACTTCAGCAAGAAGGGTTTCAGAACTACTGGCCCTCATGGCTGTGGAGCCTTTTATTACATTTTACCCGGACAGGGTGTCCCTCAGGACCAATCCTTCATTTATGCCTAAGGTGGTATCCAGTGTGGCTCTTAACCAAACTATTCACCTGCCAACATTTTACCCGAATCTGCAGAACAAGGGGGAGCAGATTTTGCATTCATTGGATGTACACAGACAACTAAGATTCTACTTAAACAGGACCAAATCTCTAAGAAAAACTGAGCAACTACTGGTGGCATTTGCTGCAGGATCAGAGGGAAAGGCTATATCAAAGCAGACTATTTCTAAGTGGATAAGCCACTGCATTTGTTTCTGATACTTGCATCATAGTAAACCAGTGCCCAAGGGAATCGGGTCACATTCCACCAGGGCTGCCTCTACCTCAGCAGCCTTTCTCAGAGGAGTTCCAACCAAAGACATTCTAGAAGCTGCTACTTGGAGCACTG
Source organism: Protopterus annectens (assembly GCF_019279795.1). Lineage (NCBI taxonomy): Eukaryota > Metazoa > Chordata > Ceratodontiformes > Protopteridae > Protopterus > Protopterus annectens. The sequence goes on along the minus strand of NC_056729.1, from coordinate 1,559,710,992 downwards.
TTCATACTTTTACAAAGCATTATCATTTGCCTGTCTTCTCTAAGTCCAGGGCAGGCTTTGCCACTGCAGTTCTGTAGGGCCTTATAGCCGCCCCTAATGCTATTTAGTTCCATCCTCCCATCCATAGCTTTGGGATTCTACCCAAATGTAATGACTGCAACAGTGAAACACGAAGAACATAGTACAGTTGTGTACACTTACCATAAATGTAGATGTTCAAGTGTATTCACTGTTGCAGTCCGGGTTACCCACCCGCCATCCCCCTTTTTTTTCTTCTAGAACTTCTCTTTCCTTCACTATATTCTAAGGCCTTTGTGGTGTATTTGCTTTTAGATGAAGGTAAAGTTTGTGTTGCTAAAGTGCATTTATATATACATATTTTTTGCTGCCCATTTGGGGGACACCTGACATCTGGGTCAAGAAAAACTGAATAAAATGGCGTCGGCTGCATGTTTTATACCCCTGATGAGCTGACGTCATGGAAGAGGAGACAGCAACCAATGCAGAACCCAAAACTTTGATATTTAGGCCGACTGAGGGCAACCTGCCAGCAGATTACCCAAATGTAATGACTGCAACAGTGAATACACTCAAACATCTACATTTATGGTAAGTGTACACAACTGTACTTTCCAGTCCTACCTGACTGGTAAACAACAGGTGGGTACTATGGCAGGGCAAACTCTCCGGCCAGCTACCTCTCACACTTGGTGTCCCTCAAGGCTCCATACTAGGTCCTCTACTCTTCTCTGTTTTTATTAACAACCTTCACACTGCTATCCCTAAAGCTACCTGTATTCAATATGCAGATGATTCCACTCTGATCTGCTCAGCCACCTCCCCATCCGAACTGCAAATCCTAACCCAAAATGTATTTAACACTATTGAGAACTGGCTCACCAACCAACGCCTACTGCTGAACCCCAATAAAACGAAACTTATACTCTTCACCCCCACTAGTAGATCTGTCACACTTTCATTCTCTGTCATGTCTAACAATGGTACCACTATCTCCCCAGATCAACACCCCAGACTGACAATCTCAAATTTGACCTACAGGTCAACAAAACCATACAGACCATCAATAAGAAGCTTGGATCACTGTATAGAAATAAGACATTTTTAACCCCACTGGCTAGGACTGCAATTGCCCGGTCACACTTAGTCTCTACTCTTTTATATGCCTCACCTGTACTCTCAAACCTCAACAAATCCAAACTAGGTAAGCTGTCCAATTGCTACAACCATATTGCCGGATTCGCCACTGGCTCCACCTATAGAACCCACCACTGCCAAAACCTGAAACAACTAGAGTGGCTAGAACTGCCCAGCTTAATTCAATTCGGTCAGCTCTTAATAGTGCACAAAGTTCTGTACCACCCTGAGGGATACCCCTTCACTTATAAATATTATTAAGCCATATAGCAACCTGAGATCCCTGTGGTCAGCCAACAAACTACTGGTCCAAACCCACAAAGCAAATAACTCTGCTGGTGAATCGCTGTTTGCAAACTTTGTTGGCAAAACCTAGAATTTGTTGCCAAACTATATAACCCTACAGTCCTCCAAAAGTCTCTTCAAAAAAAACCTTAAACATTATCTCAAAGTGAACTGACTTTGCCCATGTACAAACCCTGATTAAGTTATAAACTGAAAGCATAATCTGTAAATATCATAACATGCAACTACGTCACCAAGCTCTATATCCAATCTGACGTCTCTTGCTTTTAATTGTGTCTGTCCATGAGAATTGTGAGTCCCTACTAGGGAACACTACTAAGCCATTGTACATAATCACTTTGTTTTAATTTTCTAATGTTATCCGACTTCTTGTGTAATCTATGTAGGTTTGCTTTTCTCCCTGGGCCTCCACTGAAAATGGACATGTGATGTATCCAGTCAGACTATCTCTGTAAACAAATGTAAAATAAAATAAATAATAAAAAATATATATGCACGTGCCGACCATGAAACTCTTCTTAAAGGTACTGCACACACACAATTCTACAACCTGGGTACTCAGGTTGATAGCAACCTCACCTTTGACCACCATGTTTCCACAGTGGTAAGAAGGGTATTCTATATTGCTCATCTCATAAGTAAGGGCATTGCATCCATAAAAAAGAAGTTATAACCTCCCTGTACTCTTCCTTCATTAGGCCAATAATTGAGTACAATGCTGCTTTTAGTATGTACCGTTCCAAGCACCGGCAACAATTGGAGAGACCACAAAGGTTCCTCACAAGGAAAATTCTGTCTTCAGCATCTGCACTATGTGGATCATTTGAAATCACTGTCACTTTATTCTGTTTCATACAAACTACTCATTGGTGATCTCTGCCTTGCATACAGGCAGTCTGTGACCCTGCTTTATTGGAAATGCTGCATTTCCAATAGTCAAATGGTACACTGATTACTCGCTCTGAATACCTTAACCTGGTATGTGACATTAACAGAACCTGCTTGTGGGACAGATTTGTCTCCCAGAGGTTACCACACTTTTGGAGCAGACTCTCACTTCATGTCAAACAGAACACCTCATTGGCCCTCTTCAAACGCAGTTTGGACGATTGGATGGGTAATGGTAAATTCACCCAGGGAATTCCACCTCTGCCCCTCTTGGACAGGGACAATAGGTGCTGATCGTGGAAGTAAGGGTAGAACTTGACTAGACTTGTAAGGGCCAAAGGGTCATTAGCCTATTAACTTCCTGTGATCCTATACTTTTTTGTCTTCATTAATTTGCTTTTTAGTATGATTGCGAAACATTCTGAAGTTTTCAATATGATATGGTGTTTTATATTTTTGCCATTTTTTCCATGCTTTTCTCTATCCTGCATTAGTATTCTACTCGTTTTGAATAACCAAATTGCATTATTTGTTTTTAGTGTCTTCCTTCTAGGAGCTGCAAGGCTATTTAGGATATTCAGGAAAGTTTTATTGAATTCATTTACAGCATCATCTAAGGAGAGGATTTTTAGGAAATTCCAGTTAATAGATGATGGTGTAGTAATGAACAGTTCTGGATTAAACTTAGAAAGGTTGTGTGTTGTTTTATAAACATGCTGTCTAGGTGGATGTGCGAGTTGTCTGGTTGTACAGATCGGGAAATCACTGAGACAGTATGACATTGTAAAACAAAAAACGACCAAGTAGAAACACTTAGTTTATTTAGCAGAGATAATAAAACTTTCGGGATATCTCTTTTTCAGTTTTCAAAGCACATTTAAAACACCCTCTTTTTATATTGAATAAAGCAGCATATGACACAGCCAACCAATAATATTAACTAACTAACATTACCATAAATACATTTCCAAGGAAAATTAATGTTCCTTAAAAACTTCTTTCATATAAAAAATAAAATATAAAAAATTATTACTTAAATGAAAACTTTCTTTCAAAAGAAACTTTCACATTTATATTTTTTCTGTTTAGCAAACAAAATGTTTGATTGTTACCGTATTGTTAAGGCCAGAGATCTGTCTGCTTCCAATCATACGTCTTGGTGGAATAAGCTGTGGTTGATTCGTGTGTTGAGTGTGAATACAGTCTGACATTGTACCTGTGGTGGTATATTTGCTAGAGTTTGATACTAGGATCCATTGTAATATGGAATTTGAAGTCTTGCTATAATGTATGGTGCTATTAATTAGTTGTGTGAAGCCAAATTAGTTCATGCTAGATGTAGGGGAGTTAGCGTTTATGTCCAGCAAACTGACATTCACATCACCTAGTAGTATTTTTTCTTGTGGAATTGTTATGGTGATCCAATGTAGGATATCTTCCAATGTAACTGTGTTGTCGCCAGGAGAGATGCAAAGAACAGTAATACATATTTGTTTGTAATTGTTTAATTTGAGATAGGTAATAAGAAGCTCTGCTGATCTGAATTTTGGTATTGGTTTGTTGTAAAAGGAATTGTGGTGGTAGTTAGGAAATATTGCAATACCACCACCTTTCATCTTTACAGTCGTTACAGATGATATTATAGCCGGGGGATGTTAAAGCCAATTTCCAGCACAGACATGCACATATTTGACTAACTGAAGTTAATATACAGCAAGGTTCTTCAAGTTAAATATGCTTACATTGTACAAAAATAAAATTCTTAGTGAAAATATTGGGTTATGCTGACTACATTTCTCAGTGGTGGTCGGGACCTTCAACCTAGTAATTAGCAGTGATCCTTTGAACTGCTCAAATGACTGCCTAACTGCTATTTTTGTTCTCTTGGGAAGTTACTGTTTCCCCGGTTTGATAGGAGATAAGTGTTCTGCTTGTAATACCATCATCTTCTGTTCAGATAGTTCTCAAACAATGACCGAAGTGGTACAATGCACTTCTACCCTACATTACTTTTAAACAGGAGTGTAATACACCTCATGGCATAGTATGTTCATGCACTGAGTAACCAGCATAGCACTGTGTGTGTGTGTGCGCGCACGCGTTGGAAACTGCCTTTTTGTGTGGATTGGGGTGAATTTTATAATAGTCACCAGCATATGGATGGGGAAGCCCTGAGAAGTGTGGAGCTGGGACCAGGGGGCTGCTGCAGTCATTAACATTGTGTACTTGGGAGAGGTCCAGCTGTTACTCAGTATGGTTGAAGGAAAAGGAAAACTAGGATTATCAGTTACTTGCGCAGCTGGAGGGAGGTGGTGCAGCCTTGTTGGCATAGGGAACTGTTCACCATCATGCTAGATGGAAAAGAAGTCAGTGCAAGAGAGACTGGTTTGCTGACAGAATGAGAAAGATAAATCAGTAGTGAACACCAATGAGTTGTGGAGGAAAAAGGGGTAGTGGCAGAAACTCGATCCATCAGTGACTGCTGAGGCTGAAGGCTTCATAGACTGTCAGGTGAGGAACACTGTATTGATCTCACTGTGGTGACTGGAGCAAAGTACAGTTTCTGCAGGGGGAAGGGGTAGGCCATCGGACCATCGCCTTTGCTTGTGTCTGAGTGGAGTCATGACAATGTCAGCCTCTAGTAGAAGCAGCAAGCAAAAGGAGAAAAGCAGGTGATGTCTTTTTATGCAGGGTGGGCATGAGGGTCTGTAGATCATTTTTTTTTCCTGCAGTCTACCTGACCCCCCCCACACACACACACACACACACAAATAGAGCAGATATGTAAGAATTGCAGACCTCCACCTGCCATATACACATAAGAGCACATTGATACTTCAGTTATTTTAGTATAGGGTTGGTAGAAGTATCTTTGGGTAAGATATCTTTGGATCATAATTCGCAGTGCAATCCCTTACATCTGATGCAGGTTTGAAATAAGGGAATTGGGACAGGCCTATAGTGTTAATGACCATCAAGTACCTCTTCTTAGAGCCCACTTTCTCTCCTTTCTTGCTCGGTGCACGTATTTTCTAATCTTTTTTGGTGTATCTTTTGAAGCAGCCCTTTTATTATTTTATTGGTTATCCACTTTTAGAAAGCTTCATACTGTTTAGGTCTTCAGTGAAGGTGGAGGGTCTCAGCAACTGTCACCAGTGCTCTTGGTGTAGTCTCACCTGTAACGTGAAGCTCTGCAAACAATAAATGTTTATGAAGTATGTAGAGCACGATTGCGTTCTGAATTCAAGAAGACGACAACTTCTTTAAGGACCTTTCTCAACCAAAAGCCTGGTGTGTGGTTAACAAAATATTAATGTGTTCTGCAGGTGTACTTGTTAATGTATTCAAAACAGTATGCAAGAATGTTGTCGCTATCACTTTAAGAAGTATGCATGCATTCTCTGTTTCTGTCTTTGCTGACCCTTCCCTGCATGAAGTCATATTAAAGTGAATTGTAACATTGCATTTATGTTTTTAGGTTGGAGACATTGTGTTATGACTATAGAGATGAATTAAAGAGGAATATTAATGGAGAAAATAATTATGTCCATGAAGAGTTATGTAAAATTCATGCAACTTACAAGCAAAGTTGTACTTCATTATTCAAGTATAGAATACTAATTCATTGTAGGATGCACACAGATACATGCAAACAAACACACACAATGTGTGTGTGTGTGTGTGTGTGTGTGTGTGTATATATATATATATATATATATATATATATATATATATATATATATATATATATATATATATATATAAACAGTTATGATTAACACAGTTGGAGGGATTGCTTTAACCAGTGTGGGAATATGTAGATTGTATGATGTCTGCAATTTGAAAATAATTTAACTCCTGAATCGGATCAGAACAGGGAGCTTTTTTCTTTTTAATTTTGTTTTAATTAGGAGTGACAACCATATATAGGGTCAGGTAATTAGAGTAGAGAGCCTGTCTGGCCATCTTTTAGAACTATGGAGCAGACCACTGTACAGATCTGTGTCCTTCACTGAGATATATTCTGATGGTCATTTGGATCTCACTGCTTAATCTGGCTTGCAGTGGGGGATCAGAGGGTAAATTTGCAGAATTTATTGTAATCTATGTTGAGCTGCAGTGCTACCAGAATATATTTACACTTTATAACCAAAATGATTCAGCACTTAGCTAGCTCTTTTGTATTTGTGAATAAAGCTGTCCTGCTCGTAGAGGACTGTTTTATATTGTATGGCTGTGGACTTGCAGTTAATGCAGAGGATTAAGACTCTGTTAACAGCCTGCTTCCTAAAATCAGAGGTACAGGGGCTTATTCCTTCTACTGCCACTTGCCTAACGTGTCAAGCAACTCACGTATGCAGACAGATCAGTAACGCCTGAAAAAGATACTTTAATGCCCACTGGGCTTAACTGGTCAAGAAATGTACAAGACAAAAAAAGAATCATTTTAGTTGACTATATGGACGTATTTAAGTGAGCTGTTACTACCTCAGTATTTTTGTTTATAGATGAATTTACGACTATACTGTCCTTCAGATGATTTATTTTTTGTCTTCAGTTCTGCCAGTTGTTCCCTGTTCTACCAAGTATGAATGCCACATTCATGAAATAAACCATTTGATTTTATATCTAAAAGAAGTGAATGGGTACAGATCTGCTTGCTAAGCATTTGAAATATCCAAACTGTGGTTCTAGCAAGCAGGCAAGGTTGGGAAAGTAGTGTGCCTGGAAAAATTTCCGCATTATTTTTTGTAAAAAAATGAACAGAGGGAAGGAACGCTTGTAGATGCTATCCCAAGTTGGGCTATTCACACCGATGCAACTTAATTATTTTATTTCACCTTCTCTTTCTTGCAATTTTTGGGGTTGTTTTGAAGAGAAAAAAAACTTGAGTAATTTTCATTTAGCTACTGTATGTATGTTCTTAGTATTTTTAATTGTCTTTTATTGTTAGAATGATCATTATTTTATCAAATTATTTAAGATACCAGAATTGGCACATACTTCCTCGCCTTGATTTAGTTTGCTATGTGATTACATGGTTTGGATGCAGTGAGAAAAATATCTGTTTTTCAGGGGTCAGCTATCAGGATTGGACAGATGTTAGTCATGTGTTGTGTCAGTAAGTATGCAGACATTCTAGGAAACAAATTTGAGTCAGTAGGATACAGCTTATGTGGAGTTTGTTGGTTTAGCCCTCTGAGTTGGACCATAGTAAAAGCTCATTATTTTTAAGAGACTGCTCTGTCTGTTCAAGGTGGAACTTCTTGACTGTGATGTGACCTTTTGTCATCACCATGGCAACAGAGCGCTGCTGTCATTAGCACACCTAGCAGCAGCCACATTAAATTCATTTTGCAAAGTCTTAGTAACTGAAATGATTTTTCACTTAGCACATTATTACCAGTTTTAGGTTATAAAATAATTATCAAATCTGGGTACACGTTTAAATATACCACATGTTGCTTTTCAAGTGCATTGTAGACTTCAGACAAAAATGAGTGCTGAAGAACCTACCACATCTCCAAGAGCAACTTTCTATATCATGTGCAGGATTAAACAGCACATCTCCATATTTACAGCACATAAAGAATGCCATTATATTTATGTGTGATATACTTTATTCAAGATACCATAATCATGATGTACAATTCTGTTTTAGAGTATAGAATCATAGGAAGTTAGTACTCTAATGGCCATAGGACCCTTACAAGCGTAGCCAAGTTCTACCCTTATTTCCACGATTAGCACCTACTTCCCCTGTCCAAGAGGGACACAGGTGGAACCCCCAGGGTGAATTTACGGTAACACATCCAATCGTCCAGAGTGCGTTTGAAGTGGGCCAATGAGGTTCTCTGTTTAACATGAAGTCGGAGTCTGTTCCAAAGATGTGGTAACCTCTGGGAAACAAATCTGTCCTTCCATCAGGTTCTACTAATGTCACAAACCAGGTTAAGATCTTTAGAACGAGTAACCCCGTGTACCATTTGACTTGCGGATAAGGAGGCATTTCTAAATAAAGCAGGGTCAGAGATTGCCTTATATGCAAGGCAGAGATCACCTCTGAGAAGTATGTATGAAACAATAAAGTGACAGTGATTTCAGATGATCCACATAGGACAGATGCTGAACACCTTGAATTTTCCTGTGAGGAACCTTTGTGGTCTCTCCAATTGCTGCAGGTGGTTGGAAAGGTACATACCAAACGGGGTGTTGTACTCAATTATTGGCTTGATGAGGGACGAATACAGGGAGGTTATAACTTCTTTTTTATGGAGGCAATGCCCTTGCTTATAAGATGAGCAGTACGGAATGCCTTTCTTACCACTTTGAAGACATGATGATCAAAGGTAAGGTTGCTGTCAACCTGTGTGCCCAGGTCTCTCACCACTGAGTGTATACTTAGCGTGTTGCTATTGATATGGTAGTTAGCAGGAGCATCACTATTACCAAAAGCGATGATGATACATTTTTTTGCATTGGGTTTAAGGCTGTGACTTTGGCACCAATCATTTGTTTGTGTAAGACCCTCTTGTAGGATGTTGACATTTGGAGATTCTATGACCGCTCCCAGTTTGCAGTCATCAGCAAACTTTGTCAGTCCCAGACCTTTAGTTTTTGCTTGTACTTTGGAGAAATAGATTACAAACAGTAGAGGTCCCAGAACTGTTCCCTGTGGAACACCACTGGTTACACGTCTGCTGTTGGAGGTGGATTCCCCTATTTTGACTACGTGTTCCATCAGTGAGCCAATTAGCAACTCATCTAACGATATATGGATTGATATTTAGCTGGGTAAGTTTGTCAATGATGCCCGAGTGAGGGATAGTGTCAAAAGCCTTGGCTAAGTCTAAGTAGGCTGCATGCACAGATTTCCCCTTGTCCAGGGCCTTGGTGACTGTCTCGAAGAAATCCACCAGGTTTAACAGGCATGAGCTCCCTTTGAGAAATCCAAACTGAGTAAGGTCAAGTGCTTGGAGGTTACCTATATATTTGTTGATACGGTCCATGCTAATGCTAGTCAGGCTAATTGGTCTGTAGTTCCTGAGGTCAGTGGAAGCACCACCTTTTTGCAAGGGAATAATGGTGGCAGTTTTCAGTTCAGCTGGGATGAAACTGGTGCATAGACTATGATAGAAAAGGGTACCCAATGGTGTTACTAATTATTGTTGGAGCCCACGTAGGACGCAGCCTGGGATGTTATCTTTAGAGATACAGGGTAGGGGGACTGGTGCTAGGTATGTCACGAGGTACATGTGACGGGAACAGAGGAGTGAAGTTTTCACAGAACCTGTTGACCAACAGGTTAGCTATGTCCACAGTTCAGTATATGTGGTAACTTTAACTACCAGTTTGGCACAAATCTGGACCTTTCCTTTTAGGTTACGGATTTAGCTAAAGAAAACCTTATAGCTGTCCTTAGTTGAGGAAGCTAATTTAGATTTGTAGTTTGCTTTGGAGGGACTTTACAAGAAGTCTTATTTGCTTGTTTAAGCTGAGGAGGAGTACTTCCAGTTTAGTGCTCGCTCCCTCTTACTCTTAGACAGATATTTCTTCCTCTTATTGTAAAAGCCTGTTAATGGCAGTTGTCCACCAGGCAGGTTTGCTCTTCTTTGAGGAGCTTGAATTGGTCCTATCAGGTCCGGCCGAGTCAATGCAGTTATACAGGTGTTTGTATAAAGCACTGATGTAGAACTCTGCATAGTTGCCAGTTCCATCTGAGTGGAGAGGTGCATTGAAGCTATTTATACCATCCCGTAAGAGATTATAATCTGCTTTGGAGAAGTTTTATAGTTTGTGCTGCTGGGGGGGGGGGGGGGGGTGTTAAGTGTGGTTGTTACTTTGAATGAGACTGATTTGTGGTCAGATTTCACCAGGGAAGACTTCACAGTGGGGGTGCTACAGTGAATGTTCCCAAATATTGGTAAGCACCAGATCCCAGGTGGGGTGTCAACCACCTGATCCAGGACATTGGAGTTAACGAAGTTGAGGAACCTTTGGTCAAGTGAGTTTGAGCATGAGCAGTTTATCCACTCAGTGGCTGAGTAGTTAAAATCGCCCCAAACCATGGTGCTCGGATATATCTTGATAGACTCAAGTAGATCCAAATAGGCAGAGTGGATGTCCTGATTCATGGACAGAGTCCTGTAGCTGGCAATGACTTAAATAGGTGTCCTACCAACAGTTGCACCCAAAGTATCTCCAGGGAATCATACTGTTTAACCAATCTAGAGGTGTATTTATTTATAAGTTATACAAAATGCTGTGACTAGGATTATTTTCTTCCATGTTAATGTAATCGTTGTACATACTTGCTACATTGTGTGAATGTACACTGTCAACTGAGATATTAGGTAGACAGAATCAAAGTCATACTTGTTTCTTTTTATTTTCAGTTCTGTGGGCTGTAGAATATGAAAGTTACACTTCCTAGATAGCTGTCTGATTCTGTACATTTTATCTCACTTTTAAGTATAATTTTAATAAGTCTCATTCTTCTAGAACTTTAGTTACCATGGTTCCTTTTTAATGTAGCAAATATAAGTGCAGTTGTTATAGAGAACCAGGTTAAATGTAGGAAACTGGTGCCTACAGTATCCTCCTGAAAATCACACATTGCTCAGTCATACGCAACTGTAACAATACATAGAGACCGCTATGCAGCCAGTGTAAATATGTTAATAAATAATGCTAGTATCCTTGTACATAATGCAGTGATTTATGTAACAGTATTCGTGTAAAAAGGCAATTATAGTACTTACTAAACTGATTAGCCAGTGTCCTTTTACAGGATGCAGTGATTTGCGTAACTAACATTTACGTAAAAGCACAACTGTAGTAGTTATTGAACTGTCAGTGTTGGTTACATTGAAACCTAACTTAAACTGCTGCTTTGAAGTGTAATGTGGGAGGTAATCTGTTGTAAATGTTTTGAAAAGTTATCACTTCTTGGATGGGATCATGGCTGAAAACTGTCTTACCTGGTGAAATAAGTAAATACATCCAGCCACGGGTTTTACTTACACAATGACTGCATGGTCTTCCCTTAATACCCTTGCAAGCATTACAAGCTGGTTGTCGTTTCTACATTCACAGCTACTTTTGGGGTTACTGTTATTTGATGAGCTCAGCTAGTATGGAAAGTTTTGGACTCTGTCCTGTAGTTTACTGAGGATGGACCCAGTCTTATTTTAAATAAAAGTTATGCACTGAATCATAATGCTAGATCTGCAAGAGTAGGCCCATGTTGGGTTAACCCCCCACCACCACCACCACCACCACCTTTAAGAAGGGCTTGTTTCAGTCATAATCTTCAGCACATCTAACCTCAGATTTGGAGTGAGAGAGAGCAATTCAGTTTACCAAGCAGTCATAGTAACTGTAGCCTTACCGGGGATGGGCCATCTCTTACAGATCTATTGTTGTGACACAGTGCTTTTTTATGAGTGAATTTTCCTGTCGTGTTCCTACAATACATATATTGTTTGATTAAAAATGAACACAGTATGTAAAATCATTGAGTCAGACCTTTTTTGCCGTTGGGTTATCTCTCAATTTCTGCATTCATCAAGAAATGCAGTAGAAGAATTAGCAATTCTTTGAGCAGGCCTGTTGGGCATTTTTATGGTCTGCACTTTAGCAGTGTATGTTGGACTGTTATCCCCGATTTCACATCTGACAGCAAAAACAGAATGCTTACTGTTTTAGTGCAGTCTGACCATAACACACACACACACACACACACACACACACACACACACACACACACACACACACACCCTTGAACTAAGATAGCTACTCTGGGATTTCCCATTAGTGGAATCTCAGCCAAGAAACACTCTGCTGGTGTTTTTATGCTTAGTGTAGGTAAGTCGAAAAGCAGAGTGCTGCAAGGGAGGGGAATGTGTAGTTGGGTTTACAGCAGTAGCTGCTGGGTGACTTAGGTGCAGCGGAGCAGTTATCTTTTTCGACACTCATAGAAGCCAGGGATGCCATGGAGGCCATACACCAGACAGCCTGTAGGATGTGGAAGGAGAAACCACTTTTGCTCTACCCTGCCTGGTATAAAGCTGTTGTTTGGGGGGGGCAGGATCAAGAGCAGTGTTGCTGGTCATTGGATGCCAGATCAGCTAAAGTCTCTAGCCCAGCAATTCAGTGTCCCTCAGTGATGGAATGTTAGCTCTTCATTAATGTTATTAAGGAAAAGACTAACTCAATTGAGTTTGCTAGTTAACTGGATTAAGTGAACTAATCCAGAGACCCTTTTCATTCACAACCCAGGGCAAAGTAGTAATGAGAATACAGCAAAAATTACTGAGTAAAAGCATGACCAAACATTGAGAAAGAGTAACTTGAAGACGGCTGCTTCCTGTGGCTTGTAAAGGGCTGCTCAGCCTAAAGTGTCAGCATTATTCATGGAGATGTTCAGGACATGCACTAGTCAACAACAGACTGTTCTTTGTAGATTTCTTACCTATAGGCTCGATGGGCCCTATGTGTTTTTGGGGGGGGGCATTTGTTATCTTGTTAAAAATAATGAGAACATAAGACTAATATAGCTGTATGTGTGGGGAAAGTGCTGGAACAGCTATTAACAACCCGAAAACTTGATTCACTTGTCAAGTATCCGGGAACTCATTTAGATAGTAACCTAACCTTGGACCAACATTTGTCTAAGATAGTAAGAAAATCCTTCTAGGTTCCTTAACTTATAGTAAGGGCATGGTGTCTCGGTCCAGAGAGGTCCTAATAACATTGTACTTGGTTCTCATTAGAACCATCATAAAGTATAATGCCCGTTTGGTATGTACCTGACCTGACACATGCAGCAACTGGAATGTCCACAAAGGTTTCTTACAAAAAGAATACAGGGAGTAAACAAAATATACTATGCTCACCCCCTCAAAGCCCTGTCTCTATTCTGTATCATACAGACTACTGAGAGTTGATCTTTGCCTTCTGTCTTTTCACTGGAAATATAATCCGCTGGTTTTCCTTTATGTTGTTGCCCTCCACTATCCTACTGAGCATCTGTCTGTCATAGGTACACACCCCGTTTTTCTGAAATGTTTTATTAATTTTTGACACTGATATGTAGAATAATTCAGCAACAAAAAGTAAAGTGGCAATGGAGTGGAATTTCTGTAAGTAGTATATTGTATGGTTTCCTTGTATGTTCTAAAAAGGTGATTTTTAATGTTTTAGATTAACTTTCTGGTGTGCACTGCGGTGGTGGTGCTGCGGTAGCGTTGTCGCCTCACAGTTAGACGTTGCACATTCAATTCTCAGTTAGAGCGTCTTCTGTGTGTCGACATGCGTGAATGGGCGTTCCTTCGTTGAAGGTTGTGCGTTAGGCCCGGCAAGCCAGCACGTAAAAATCTACTGCCAGTCATTAGCGGATCGGAGTTCCGCTGTGGCGATCCCTAACCGGGAAAAGCCGAAAGACAGTATAGATGAACTTTCTGGTGCATAGAACTTAGATTTGCTTCTTATATTTTGTTACAATGACGGCAGATGGGTAATATGGCACAAACGGGCATTTGCTAATATTGCATCATTAGACATCTTTTGTTAACAGAGGAAGTCCACTAGACACAAGTGTCCCTCTTCATAGGTGATTCAGTAACAGTGTCTGGTGAAGTGACTTGGTCAGTGTCATGCAGTCGGAAAATGGAGACTAAGGGAATCGAACCATACAGGAAGCAGTGCATTAGCAGCTCATATCCTTAATCCTCGGCTGTGTTAGTGATGTTGACTTGTGCATCTTTTCTCATTTAATTATGCAGTATGAGGTGTTAAGTAACTAGAAATGACAGAATAATTTTGTTATGTTAAGTGACTTTTCATGTCAGTAAAACACAGCTATGTAGTGGTAAGCTCCATTTTCCTGGCTGTGTGAGATAAAACAAAAGGAACTAGCTTTCACATTGTGTTGGAGTGTGGCAGTCCTGTGGTCCCTGATAATAATTATGACTTATGTGTAGTAGCTTTTTATTTGTGTTGACCAACCACTTTATGGTTAAACAGTTACATTTTTTTTGCATTTAAAAATTGCATGACAGTTGAGTTAAGGTACTATAGTTAAGTTAGTTAGTTATAGTTGAGTTAAGGTTAAGAAACTCCAGCTCTATTCAGTCGCATACCGTCTGCTCAGAGGTGACATGTGCCTGACATACAAGGCCATGTCCAACCCGGAATTAATGGACATGCTCCACCTCAAAAAATCCAAATTCACCAAAACCACTAGAGCAAGCGACTTAAACCTTAGCACGGATATAAATAGGACGTGCTGGAGGGATAGATTTATCACTCACTATGCTGTGGAATAAAATCCCGGTCCATGTGAGGCAGAGCACCTCGCTGGCTCTGTTCAAGAGAAATCTTGACCTGTGGATGGGAGATCGTAGGTTTACCCCGGGAATCATCTCTGTGTCACTGCTGGACAGAGGCACAACAAACTAATGGGCACAGTATTTTTTCATATAAGGGGTGACGTAAGCCACAAAACTTTGGGCTAGGCTTATAAATGCCTTAGGGCAGATAGCCTAGTATAAACCTATATAGTTAGGTCTGTTTTCCTACACTTACGACAGTGTTCTTTACAAGTTAGCAGGGGAGAAACAAATTGACAATTTTTCACTGTTAATTGTTCACACTTTGCTGGCATTTGTTTTTAACAGTCTCTAATGTACCCCTTCAGAATGTTTTCAGCTACTTGGTAATTTTTAGGCCTGTTCATTTTAGTAGCCTCAAAAGGAGATAGGAAGTTCTTGTGTTAGCACCACTTATCAATTACTGCTTCTTCAAGAAGCAGGTATAAAGAAATGGCTTGTAAATTTCCTGGTGTTTATATGTGGAAGTCTTTTGAATTTTCTAGTTTAGTTTTGCTGTTGTTTTTGAAGATGATAAAAATGATCATGACATTTGGTATTAGCATCACTGTGTGACAGAATCATCTTTTCAGACTGTGCCTATATTTAGTTATTGACCTGAATAACTTGGCAACACAGGTAATGCAGATGGACAGAGAGAAAGCAAATTAACATTTTTAGGTGTGTCTGCTGTTAAATAAATCTGGATATGGATTATAGTTGGATCTTCAGTTCTTTTGTACAAACAGTTTATGCCTGTATCTTCTTTTGACTGGTAACAGGTTCGTGGTTGAAAAGTAGTGTGATTCACACGATCATCAGACAAATTTAAAAAAGTAAAATGATTATGTTTATGAATGTTGTACATGTAGCAGCATGTAATAAACCAGTAAAGGTTTTAGGCACGTTGACTTGAGAAGATGCTTCTGTTGGGTTGCATAAATAGAAAAAGGACGTGTTATTGGCATGGAAACAACCTTTCTCAGGTCAGTTCCTGATAGCGTCTCTCCACACAGAGTTACCATGCATGCAATTAGTGTTATCCTGTAACTGAACATTTTGCAGTATATGGAAACTTGTCTTTGCAATTTTCACAATTTTAAATGTTTCATTACACTTAAAGAATTTGTGGCGTACACTTCATCAAGTATCTGCTGCTTATATTCTATATTAAAGAAAGTTTTTTAACATTATATGTATGGTATGCATTTGTGTACATTGTTAGAAGTTTAAATTTCATATAGCTGAATGCTAAAGCTGTTCTTTTAATATTGACAATTTAACTTTTTCTTTGCACATATTTGCAATATTCACAACCGACTTTTTTCATTTTATGTTCAATTTCTCTTTCTCTTCTTTAGTTACGAATGCGTCTGTTTAGGAAACCAAACGTGTGTACCAAAAACTTCGTACCATTCTGTTTTGCCGCCTGTAGGGTCACAATATTCTATTTCAGAGAAATTGGAACAATTGGAACTACAGGGGCAGGGGGAGGGGGAGGGGGAAAACATATTAAATGCTTTGAATATTTTATGTCACCTGTTCCAATTATTGAAGTAAATCCTGTATGTGACGAAGCCTTGAATGAGGGAATAGAGTTCACTTATAATATTCTAAGAAACACCTGTGGAGATTTTAGTATCTATAATTACACTGACCACACCTTTGATAAGAAGTTAGCTGATGTTTTTGACAAAGGCCTTTCCTTTGTCCCAAGCAGAGATGCAGTATTGGGTGATGTGTTAATTAATTTGAAGCTTTACACATGGAAGTTAAACCTACAATTTTTGTTTAAAGGGATGTCTTTTACCTCCATATACCGTGAATTGTGTAAAAAAACTAGTTTATTTAACCCACCTTTGAACCCTGTAGTACAGACATTCGAGAGAATGTGTGAATATGATATACGTAAGCTGTTCATGAATAAAAGGAAGCATTCGGTTACGGACTACAATTTGCATATAAACGAGTGTACAATAGTAAATGAGGTCCGTAACAACAGGACAATTAGAGTAATGAAACCTAATAAAGGGGGTGGGTTGGTTATTTTGAACACTAATATTTATATAGAAAAAATGTTTGGTATACTGTATACCGATGTATACTGTGAGATAAGTTTGAATGAGAAAAATATTTTGTATAGGAAGGTGGACATAATCCTAGATGAATTATTATTAAACAGAGAAATTAGTTTAAATGAGTTTAATTTTATGGAGGTTAAGTCCCCAAAAATTTCCACCATTTTTGGTATACCAAAGTTACATACGGATATTGCAAACCCACCCCTTAGGCCTATTGTTGATGCAATGGCATCAAAAACATACTTTATTGCAAAATTTATAGATACACAGCTAAAATCAGTACTCAATAACTGTGGATGGATTATTAAGGACTCCTGGGACTTATTAAAGAAAATTAATCAGAACTTGTATGATGATGCCCTCACTTGATGTTAGAGATCTGTTTTCCGTAATCCCACATGATATGGGAGTAGAAAGGTTTTGTTTATTTCTATGTTGACATTCCAACATTAGACATGAACTTTTTAGGACTATTAGAACTTTAATGGAACTTGTTTTAGATACTAACATCATTGTCTTTGAAGCACAGCTTTTTAAGCAATGTAAGGGCATAGCAATGGGGCCATATGTGCTCCTATATTTGCCAATGTTGTCCTGGCCTTTTGGGAACTAGAATTTATTTTTAACAGCCAGTATGCCCAGTATTGGAAATATGGTAGGTACCTGGACAATATTATTATTTTTTGGTATGGTAATAATGAAGAGCTTAACAACTTCTTATCCTATATAAAGCATAGTACAGATTTCTTAGATTTTACCCGTACTATAGGGAATGATGAGATAAACTACCTGGATATCACAATTAGGAAAAATGTAGAGAAAAAAGATTTTAGTACTACAATTTTTAGGAAATCCACTTGTACTAATGCCCTCCTACATTTTGACAGTTTTCATCCCCTACACCAGAAAAAGTCATTGGTAAAGGGCCAGGCTGTTCGTCTTGCCCGTATGGTTTCCGAATGGGATGATTTTATTCATCAAATTGAAGTATTGAAGGGCATGCTTTTACATAGAGGGTACCCTGAAGTCTTCCTGGATCAAATTTTACAAGAAGTAATAGACAAAAGAAAAAGAGGGCACCGTTTCCCTTTACTTGGAAAAAGTATTTCTCAAAATGAAAGTACATTTAAGGCTTCCAAGGTTGAAATTGACTTTAAGAGATCAGCTATTTTTAAGTATAATAGGCAATTTAGTGATATTACTCAGATCATTCATCATAATTGGAATTTATTTTATACTAGCCAAGATTACGTTGAAATTGTGGGGAAGGCTCCAAATATTGTATATCAGAAGGATACTACCTTCAAGAATATGTTAGAGAGAAATCTGAACATTAATTCAGGGGTTGGGGGTATCTCAAAATGTGGTTTCTGTCTTCAATGTAAATATATTACGGAGTGCACAGAGATTGTTATTCCAAACTACGGTAAACATTTCTACAAAAAGAAGTTTTGTTGTAGTAGTAAATCTGTAGTGTATCTTGCTCTCTGCCAGTCATGTCCAAGTTTTTATATTGGCAAGACTATTAATGCCCTTAGAAGTAGGATATATCAGCACTATTACGACATTAAAAAGCAGGATTTGAAAAATGCTTTGGCTGTGCATATTTACAATAATGAGGGTCACACTTTTAAATTTACAGTTTTAGAACAGGTAAAAATGGGGGACAGAGGGGGTCCAGTCAACTATTTCTTAGAGTTTTATGAATTAAGGTGGCAGATGACCAATGCCACCGAACAACCAGGTCTCAATAGCAATATTTCTATTAGCTCTATACTTAGATTGAGGGCAGAGGGCTATATGTAAACAATATATAGTTATTATGTGCTAGTTATTTTAAGTATAGCTATAGAAATTTTACAAAGTTTTTATATTTGTACACAGTTTCATAATAATCTGTATGTAATTTTATATGCTGCCGTATAATATTGTAGATGTTGTTCTGCACCTTTTAGGGAGTATATTTAATGTTTTGTGTGTGTTTGTGAATGTGTTTCAGAGGCTTATACCTTTAAGTGGATTGACAATCAACACCTATGTGATTGAGTGTTATATAAGTTGGGTCAGTTGTTTATTCTTTGTATTTGCCTTATTCTGATGAAGATTTTTATTTTAGAAAACGAAAGTGCTCAATAAAGACCGTTTGTGGATCCTGGTCTGCTTTTTCCAATACTTTTTTACTTAGTTTGCTGTTTTGTTCATCTATTTTAGAGAAATAATAAAGTTCCAACAGTAATTTATTATACTATAATAGTCAGAGTTTTGCAACTTGCCTGTAACACAGCAATGATTACCCCCAATGTTCACAGAGACACTTTTAAAACATATTACTGATGCATAAACTCAGTTGAGTCTAAATAGCATATTTCATAATGATTCCTAAATGATGATTTGTTTATGAAAACAGTGGCTTTCCTGTTTAGAAAAATCCAAATAGATTTAACATATATTTTTCTAAAAGTAATTCCTCTTTCTGTAAAGAAGTATGTATAACACTGTACTTTTTTAAGCAGACTGTCTGGTTTAGAGTCTTTGTTGAGTGACTTTTGTGCTGTTTGTATGAAACAACTTTTTATTTGGACTGGTAATATAGTTAGAATTTTCAGATTGGAGTCAAAGCATTTTAAAGTTGCTGTTTCTTGACTTTGTGGTTTGTTGATGTCAGTTCTAAAATGAATGTTTTTTTTCTACGTTTGATGACATAAAAGGAGGTAAGCAAGAATATCTACTGACATTTTCCTTACTGTGGTGGTGTGTGAGGTAGAAATTATCTTTTTGCAGGATCTGTGCTGTACTTGACTTCATTTTTTAACATCAGACATGTAATCATTGTTTCCTGTGAATACTGATTTTGGCAGAAGACTATTCTTGTCTGAAAGTTGTTGTTTCTTTCGGCTTTTCCCGGTTAAGGGTCGCCACAGCGGAACTCCGGTCCGCTAATGATTGGCAGTGGATTTTTACGTGCCGAGTTGCCAGCCCTGAGGCACAACCTTCAATGAAGGCACGCCTATTCACGCATGTCTCCACACAGAAGACACTCTAGCTGAGAATCGAACAGGACAACGTCTTACTGTGAAGCGACAACGCTACCGCAGCACCACCACCACAGTATAGTTTGTTCTCTGGACTAACTTTCATTAGTGTTTTCTTTTGCTGTTATATTTTCCTTTGATTGCTGGACAATGCGTTTGACCTTCTGAGTCTGTGTGACACTGACATTTTGTAACATGGGCATTATCTAGTACTTCAGGCTATCATGATGTAAAGATTTTAGATATTTCACTGTATGTCATAAAACAGCTTTGACAAATATAAATGGCATAATGGTATACAGTCCACAGGGCATGATCAAAAGAAGCAGATGATGTAGCTGAAACTTTGCAAGAAATCAACTCTTTAAAACTATCCCTGGGATTCGGTAACCCCTACATTATGTGCACGTGAAATGTACACTGTTCTGAGTGAACAGACAACACAAGCATAACATACACTTTCTTCTTCCTAATTTTAGTTTTCCTACTGATTTTCTTGCAGCTTTAAATTCTGAGGGGGATTCATAAAGGTTATCACAAAGTGTAGACTGCATGTACACTTAGTATAATCTTTTTGAGTGTGGTAAGGATTTTCTTGAATACAGGTTGTGTACACAGTGTAGGTGTTATTGAATTTGGCCCTATTAGTTATCAAATAACAAAAACATGGAAACACGTTAAATTTGAAACATAAATGAAAACATTGGAATAGTTGGCATTTTAATCGTTGTGAATTGTGGACAGTGAGTTAATTTTTGACCCTAGCTTTGTCAGCCTGATGAATTAAAATAGTTCTGAGGACCCTTTTCAGCCATAACCTAGACATTGTGACTAAAGGATGCATATGGATATTTTAATGAAAGTACAGTATATAGCTGTCAGAATTATTTACAGAATAGCACAGCTCAGTAAAACAGAAGTAATACACAATATGATGGTTACCCAGCGGTCTGCTCTCATTCATCTTGTATACTTACACTTCTCATCTTAGCACTATTCGACTGATAATAATTACTGTAGTCACTATTCTGATCTTGAAACTCAATGTGCTGTAAAATTTTGACTTGTATATTGTGTTAGATGAAATCTTGTATACTGTGCATTGAAAGATTAATGATTTTACAAATTAATTGTCATTTTGCCTAAGGCCCAGGCTGTGTCTGAAAAGGATCCTTTGACAAATCCACCTACTTTGTTAAAAAAATGAGTAAATAAATAAGTGAAAGCCTTTCCTGTTCTTATTCTAGTTTCTTGTAGAACTTATCCTATGTGTTCTTTTATTCTTCTGTCTCCCTCTTCACTCATTTACAGCTCTGCTATGCACCATCCTTTTTTGAATGAGTTTGTATTTTCTTTGCATTCCCATTGTATTATTTTAGCAGTCAAATGCGAGTAATGCAGAATTTACCCATGGTTAGTGTGGTTTGATCATGAGGATGAAGCCCAAGTGATTAAACAGTGACAGCTGTGGGTAAATCCTTTATTACCCACAACCGGCCTTTAGTTATACAGTGACATGGGTAAATCCTTCATTATCCACAGCTGGGCATGACTTATAGGTTAAATTCTTCATTACCCACACCTGGGTACGAGTTGTACAGTGGCTTGGATAAATCCTTCATTACCCACGACTGCGCATGAGTTATGCAATGGCATGGATAAAATCCTTCATTACCTGTGACTAGGCATGAGATATACAGTGGCATGGATAAATCCTTCATTACCTGTGACTGGGCATGAGTTATACAGTGGCGTGAATAAATCCTTTGTTGCCCACGACTGGGCATGAGTTGTACAGTGGCATGGATAAATCCTTCATTACCTGTGACTGGGCATGAGTTATACAGTGGCATGGATAAATCCTTCATTACCTATGACTGGGCATGAGTTATGTAGTGGCGTGCATAAATCCTTCATTACCTACGACTGGGTATGAGTGGACAGTGGCATGGATAAATCCTTCATTACCCATGACTAGGCATGAATTATACAGTGGCGTGGATAAATCCCCCATTGCCCACACCTGAGCATGAGTTGTACAGTGCCATGGAATAAAGCCTTCATTACCCATGGCTGGGCATGAGTCATACAGTGGCATGAGTAAAGTCTTCATTACCCACAACTGGCCTTTATACAGTGACATGGGTAAATCCTTCATTATCCACACCTGGGCATGAGTTATATGTTAAATCCTTCATTACCCACACCTGGCGTAAGTTGTACAGTGGCATGGATAAATCCTTCATTATCCACACCTGGGCATGAGTTGTACAGTGAGATTATTTAAGAAAGAAATTTCTTCCCTTTTGAAATAATGTCATTGTATGAAGAACTTCACTCCCCTTGCATTTCTCCATCTAGGGATATCTGACTGATGTAGTCTGCATGCACAGGGTATGTGCATGCCAGTTCTTGCACAGTACATTGAGAAAATGAAGATATTCATTGTGTTTCACTGTTGCAGTAATAACTACTTGGGATTTTCTGTGGTAGAAGGTCTTTGCTGGCCTGAATACCAGAGGTTTCTTTAATCCTCCTTGCCTGGCAGTTGCCCTTCCTTCCAACTTCAGGATGTTGGGGTAGGAGTCATCAGCTGGCACCTTTTTCTCAGTTCTTTAGTGCTGTTGGAGCCCAGTACAACCTTTGTTGAATATATCTGTTAGTCTGAAGCCAGAGATAGAGCACCTAAAGCTTATTAATCCCATTTGGGAAAGACTTTTTTCATACCTCATAGTCTAGATTGTTGTTGGATGTCAGTGGGGTAAGGCTTATGTTTGTTTAGACTGGTGCAAATTAAACCTTCACCATGACTTTCACACACTGTGTTTGTTCTGCCTGGACCCAGGGCTTGACGTGCCCAGCTCTCCCCAGTGTGCTCACTTTAATTATAGGATTATTAAGCATAGGCCAGAGTCACTTGAAAATTTTTTTAGAGAAAGAGAGAGAGAGCGTAAGTGCCCATCATGGACTGTGGTGTCTGCCATGCAAAAAGAAGAGGAAGTGTCTAAAGACAGGTAAGGTGCTGGATGATAGCCTATCAGTCTTAGATAGTTCACCCAGGCTTGTTATTGTCAAGGGGAGAGAGACACATTCACAGTCCCCTTGATAACCGAGTTTGGGGCTGAGACATCTGGTGAGACCCTTAACTCCCTTGATGTCCACTCAAGCTGAAGGACATAGAGTGTTGGATGTGTGGGAGTCACTTTGCTGATTTACAGCAGGAGAAGTTGGAATCCCCTGTGCCAGAGAAGGATCCTTAACAGACCCGACACAGGCTGTGGCCGGCTGACTGTGGCCTTTGTCAATGACAGCTGACACCACACCCAAGACAAAGCATAAGAAGGCTGTCCCCTGCTTGCCTTTTGGGTCTTGGCCACTTCTGGCCTATTGCAAGACCTAGTCAGGTTAGCCAAGAATGTTATTAAGTTTATATGATCCAGGTAGCTGAACCCAAGCAAGACCCCCTGCCCCAGGAACTGCTCCTGCCAAAAGGAAAAAGGGACCTTTCCAATAGGAGTCTTCAGATTCCTGTGACTCTGATGTAGATGAATAGGCTTATGTAGACAAGATTTCCTCAGGGTCATATGTCAACTCTAAGTCCAATGAAAACCTTGCCTCAGCCTAACCACTTGTGGATTTTTTCTTTGGAGAGACCCTCTGTAAGATGAGGGAGTCTTTCAATTGGGAGAATCAGGATTACCTTTGCTGAAGAAAAGAGTAATGGAATTTTGTAGGCTTCCTGAGCACAAACTTCTGTCCATTCATAAAGTTCGAGGTTGTGAATGATGTCATTCAAGATACTTCCGTGCAGCATGACTCCCATCTCCCTACCCTTCGGAAACCTGATTGTATTTACAATGTCCTAGACTTTCATGCGCACCTATTTTAAGGGTCTATATTATTTGAATGAAGTTTTCTAACTTTGAATACCTTATGGGCGACACCATATGGTCGAAGTTAGAAAACTTCGAATGCTGAAAAAAAAAAGGTCACCTAACATGTTAAAGTAGGGGGCAAGCCCCCATGCACCTCTCACATGGGGGGCAATCCCCCCACACCCCCTGCTCTTTAAATATACTAACTCCAAGAAAGCACTACATTGCAGTAAAGGGAAGTCTTCCCTTTACCACATTATAGTGTGGTCTCGGAGTTGCCCCCCTGCCTGCAACCCTTAGTTTAGGGTTTGCTCTTTTCTTTCTTTTTTTTTTTTCAGTATTCAAAGTTTTCTAACTTCGACCATATGGTGTCGCCCATATGGTATTCAAAGTTAGAAAACTTTGTTCAAATAATATAGACCCTCTTTTTAAGAATCCTGTAGTGGATCCCTGAGGTGCTTTTCTCAGAACCTTAGCATTTTGTGTGTGCTATTTATCTTTAGAAACCTGCTAGTTTAATTTCTAGCACATGGCTTATTGCAGTTTTGAAAGGAGAAGAGTTTCTTTTTTTGGTCCTCAGTTTTGAATTGATTGGGGGGGGGCAGATAACCTAAATATGGTACTAAACAAGATCCAAGATTTGTGCTGGGAATGGTGCCTATTGCTGTGCTATTTTTTGAGTAGTTTGAGTAACTGGGCCTCAGTGATAGACTGGTTTGTACTCAGCGGTCACATGCTCATGCCTTCAGCTATTTATTGCTGTTTCCGTTATCAAACCTTTTTCTTTGGCACTCGCTCTAAGTTCTTTTGTACTTCTACGCCCCCCCCCCTTTGCAAAAACTACCTGCAAAGCTGATGTCCATAGCTTTTTGGTTTGTATGCTTGTTGTTTGTTTGCTTGTTATTTCCCTGAAATGCTAATTCCACCTAAAACGAGGCTTTTCAGCGCTTCTGTGGATCCCTAGTGATATCTGCATTGCTTACTGTACTTATTTCCTTGTTTCACTTGAAAGAAAGTTACTGTTTGTCGTTTTTGCATTTAAGTTACCTGTAACACATTGCTTTTAAGTTACCTGGCACTTGCTCATTAAATCAATTATATAAGTCAGCACTAAAAAATTAAAAGCACTACATATAGCCAAACTGGAGGCTAAGCTCTCTCAACTCAGTACTGGCGTAACCAGTCAGGAGGAGAAGAAAAAACACACTCACTACAATTCCAGTCTCACATAGACCTACCACGACAGCAAACCAAACACATAAACACACAAAACCATACTCGGAGGCTCTAAATAAAAACATGCCTAAGCAGCAGAGACCTCCAAAGCAGACACCTAAGCAACCGCTACCCCAAAACAAAACACGTGCAACACATAGCTCACAAAGCCAGTGTGCCGAACTGTCACAGCCCTTAAGGCTAAACAACACACCTGATACACTTGTAATAGGTGACTCTATCGTCAGGCACACCGACGTCCCGCTCACCAGGCTGAACAAGGAGAAGGCCACAGTGAGCTGCCTGTCGGGCGCTAGGATCCGCCACATAACACAAGCACTCAGGTCACTCCAAGGCAAGTACAAATATGACTCGGTCATTGTCCATGCTGGTGTGAATGACCTGAGTCATACCTCCCTGGACTACATGAAAAGAGACATAGAGGAGCTCTCTGAGCATGTAGCCCAGGCCGGTATGACCCTGACCTTGAGTAGCATCTTACCCTCACCAAGAATGATGCCACAATATGAAGACAAGATGATCAATTTCAACAATTGGCTTAAGTATTGGTGCCATTCAAAGGGGATCCAATGCCTGTCAGCCTGGGATGACATGCTCGACAAGCCACGATGCTTTGCTAGGGATGGCTTGCACCTGTCACCCCTGGGCTTTCGGATATTGGCAAAGGCTCTTGCTTAGTGCCTTTTTTAGGCAAGGCTCAAAAGACAAACCCACCTCCATAGGTATCACAAGGGATAAGAAACTAAGAGTAATGCTACTCAGCACCAGAAGTCTAAACCTCAAGATGCACGCACTCGAAACTCTCCTTAGCATGGAGAACATCGATATCTGTGCAGTAACAGAAACCTGGTTCAAGGCTCCCGAGAGCACCCCAGCACTACCAGGTTATACCTCATACCATGTTTTTCGGCCCCAAAACTTGGACCGAACCACAAAAGGAGGGGGAGTATCAACATTCATCAAAGATGCCCACACCTCCAGGTTGGTGGCACAGCACGAAGGATCAGAGACTATCCATGTGCAACTAACAGTGGGTAAAACTGCCTTCCAGTTTATAGCCTGCTACAGACCACCCTCCCAAACCCAGGAACCCCACTCAGCGTTCCTGAAAACACTGGAAAATATGAAGGTCTCTCCAAACACCATTATATTGGGCGACTTCAACTACCCAAACATAGACTGGGAGCATTACTCTAGCTCCAACACCCTAGCCCAAAGGTTCCCAGAATTTATAAACTCAAATGCTATGGAACAACTTGTTACCACTCCCACAAGAGGGGAAAACATACTGGACCTAATCATCACCAACATGGGGACTCTATGCTCCAGACCAGAAGTGTATCCCTCATTGGTAAGATCAGACCATAAACTAATCTCACTGGATATTCACATCCTGACCCCACCCCCTGCCCAGAAAACCACAGTGAAAAACTTCTCTAAAGCAAATTTCACACTCCTCAAAACCGAGGTGGAATCCTTCAAAGATCCCGAGCCTGTGGAAAATACGGCCCAGACCGCAGAATCCTTTATAAACGCATTCTATGAACACCTTCAGGAATGCATGGATCATGCAATCCCAAATAAAACCAAGACCCAATCCTCCAAAGGCAGACGTCCTGTCTGGTGGACCCCAGCCATAAACAAACTATACAATAGAAGGAGGAAGCTACTACATGATAGAGCAAAATCTCAAAAAGGGAAAGCATCTCTGATCCGTATTAGCAAAAAACTACGGGCACTCATAAAATCATCTAAAGCCAGCTTCGAGAGAAAAATTGCACAGGACACTAAGGATAATCACAAGGCTTTCTTTAGTTATGTTAGGAACCTGGGAGGGAATTCCCAGATATGCTCAGAATTAGTCCAAAATGACAAAAAATCTAATCTGTCTAATGTGACACCCCATCCTTATGCAGAGCTTTTGGTGTTTTTTTTAGTAACAGTTTGGAAATGTAGGTCAAATTTCAAGTTGTCAATGGATGACTCATAAGAGTTTGGTGTTCTGGACCTGATCAATTGAGGTGTTACTTAGTGAAGTGATTCTGGCAAGAGTTTTGCTTTGGGAGAACGTTTTAATCATGAAAAGTGGTAGTTTCATTTTTGGAAGGTTAAGTAGGAGTTGAGCCAGGTTCCCATGGACATAAAGAATTCTTGAGTAATTTCTTGAAGTTTTTGTAAGTTAGAGGCTTTGTAGACGAATGTAGAATCATCTGCATATTGTACTAGAGTGGTGTGCTGGGAAGCGGCATTTAGTTCAATTATAAATATGTTAAACAAGAACCTTGTGGTGCTCTTACAGTAATGGGTAGAATGTATGTGTAGTCTTGCTGCCGTTTGACCTGGAATCTGTCTGTTAGGTAGCTGTTAAAACCAGGACAGGGAGGCGAGAGAAAGCCCTAAGGAGGAGAGTTTTAGTAATAGTTTATGGTGAGAGACTGTGCTGAATGCTTTGGACAGGTCTAGGAATAAGGTTTTTATTATTGTATCAGCAAAGTGAAGTAGGGCAGTAGTGGTGCTATGATTGGGACGAAAACCTGTTGTATGGGGGAAGAGAAGATTGTTAATGCTAAGGTATTAAAGTAATTGGAAATTAATGCACTTTCCTAATATTTTAGATAAACATGACAGGGTGGCAATTAGTCTGTAGTTGGAGTAGTCAGATGAGGGTCCTCCTTTGTAAAGAGGAAGTATGTATGCCTTCTTCCAAATGGCTGGGACATGAGATTTTAGAATGGATCTGTTTATTTGTATAGATATTGGATATGACAGAGCATCAGCTACAATTTTTAGAAATTCAGGAGGAAGGTTATCTGCAGCAAAGCTTGTAGTTTTTAGTTTGAGGGGATATTTTTATATGGTGGAGGTAAGGACATGTTTGTGTGAGAAGTAAGCTTCCATGTGGGGTTTTGGTGGTGAGGGGTTGGTTTGATGGTGGGGCTGTCTCTCATAAGTAAGCTACATCTCGAAGGAAGTATTTCATAAAGTTATTAGCAACTGTTGGTGAAGTGTCTTCTGTGGGGGGAGTTGGTTGTTGTCTGTGGCTGGATTTAATAGATTTTGGACCTATGACCAGAATTTTTTTACACATATTTAGGTGTGCCTGCTATAAGTTAAAGTAATAGATTTTTTTTGTCATGCCTTATACTGTGTTTGGTTTTATTTCTTCTATCTGTAGTGTAGAAGATTTTCCTGGGATTTGTAGGTGTACCATGGTTTCAAGGCCTTGTCTCTAAGCATCAGCCATTACCTACTGTTTTTAGATAACCATCTTGCTGGATTAATTTTTACTCTTTTTCTCTTGATGGGAGCATTTTCATTCAGGTCTGCATAACTTCAGCGAACCGTCACTTCAACGAACGGCATTTCATTGGAAATGCCGTTCATCAAATTCTCATGTGGGGTGGGGCTGTGCCCCCCATACCCCCTGCTAATTATATATACCAACTCCGAGATCGCACTATAGTGGGGAAAGGGCAAATTTCCTGATCCTCACTGTACTGAGATCTCTGTATGAATAGTTCGACAAATGGCATGTTAGATGCAATTACACTGAAAATGCCATTTGATGAACTGATTTTTCCCTGAACTGATTGGGGTCCATTCATTCAGTATATTGATAAAGGCTTTGTTAAATTCAAGGGTGGCTTTGTCTAAAGGAAGATTTTTTAACATATTCCAATTGTACAGCTTGAGAGCGGAGATGAAATTGACTACATTACAACTGGATAGGTTACACAAATTCTTCTATACCTCATGTTTTATTGCATTCCATGCAAGCCTGTTCATAAAACTGGGCAAGTGGTCACTTAGATTGTCAGATAATATGCCATAAAGTCTATCTTAGAAGTCTTAGAGGAGGGCGTGTTATACCTTGGTGTACTGAGCTGAGATAAACCATACAGGTTAATACTGGTAGTGGGGGTATCATATACAATTTGGGCCCAGTTTGTGTTAAGGTCCTGAAGGGTGATGGTTTCTTGAGGTATATTGGTAGATGCCCAGGATGCTATGTATTCTGCTGTGCTGATGTTATTACCAGGGGGAATCTATAAGACTAAGATACATATGGTCTTATAAGAGCTTAGCTTGATTAAAGCAGTAAGAATCTGCATTATTGAATGAGGGATGCTTTTTCTTATAAAAGGATATGTTCAGGTGTTTTGGATATATAATAGCTACCCCACCTGCTTTTTTAGATATGCATTCTGCTCAAAGGATACTGTATCCTGGTGGGAGGATGTCAGTGTCTTTGACTTCGGGTTTTAGCCATGGTTCTGTGATACTGATGATAACAGGGTTATAATGAAATATGAAAGCATTCAGTTCAGTTTCTTTGTTACAGATGCTTCACAGGTTAATGTTTATAAATTTTAGACTTGTTTTATTTGAGTTGTAAGAGTGAGGTGTTACGTTATTAATGGTTGTGTAGGCCATTATGGGAGATGCTGTTGGGGTAAATGTCACCATACAGTTGCAATCTGGATACAGATATCTGGAATACAAGTGCCACTTGGTTCTTAATTTGTTCTTTCTAATTTGTGGTGCAGGTTAGTTAGTTTTGTATATATTTGAAAATATAGATGTGAGATAGGTTGTAAAGGTTGTGGGCTATATGGAATGAAATACGCTCTTACAGAATTTCATCTGTCACATTTGAAGGTTTCTTGCTGAAGCAAGCACACATCAGTACTATCATTTACAGTTGCATTCCCTCTGCTGGGGCCATAAATCTCTTGAGTATTTTGTACTCTATAGAACAAGAAACCTGGAAACTGATGACTAGTGAGAGCAACTTCACTAATTAGCTGAGCTTTGCAAGCCACTAAATATGATACTCCAGCTGACACAGGAAATGAAGGTGGGAAGACAGGACCTCAAACTTATAATCCACCTTTTTAAAGAGTCTATGCAAATGAGTCTATATCATTTCATTGAAAACTAATTTAATTGAAGCTTAATTCATTGACACATATTCACTGAAAGCTCACTTCACTGAAAATCCAATTCACTGAAAGCTCACTTCATTGAAAACCCATTTCACTGAAACTCATTTCATTGAAAGGTATATATGGCCTTTTCCCCACTGTTGTGCGATCCTGGAGTTAGTATATAAAGTAAGGGGGGTTGTGGGGGGCACAGCCCCCCACATTGGGGGGTGTGCAGGGCATAGCCCCCCACATATTGTAAATATTTTAAAGCATATAGATGGATACTTACAAGTGTAATGAATAAATTCTTCCAAAAGACAACATAGAACCAATTTATATGGGGGGGGCTTCCCCCCCCACACCCCGAATGTGGGGGCTGTGCCCCCCACACACACCCTTACTTTATATACTAACTCCAGGATTGCACAACAGTGGGGAATAGGCCATATATACCTTTCAACTAAATGAGTTTCAGTGAAATGGGTTTTCACTGAAGTGAGCTTTCAGTGAATGTGTGTCAATGAATTAAGCTTCAATGAAAGGAGTTTTCAGTGATGTGATATAGACCCGTTGCAAACCAGTGACTGATACTTTTACGGATTCTTAAATATAAAGATACTGTGATCTGGCTGGAAAGACTAGGGTGAATTAATCTCATGAATGCATTAGAGGCAAAAAAATGTAGGGAACACTGTTATATCAGGATGTCTACTGCCATGAAATCATTCAAGAATAGAAAAAAATAAGTAAAAATTAGCAACAAGTAGTAGTTCTGCTTTTGGCAAATTTGAATTGAGTGGAACTTCAAGATGAGACCATTTTTTTTCTTGCTTACACTGATCCATTAATGGGTTGCTCCCAAGAGCTGTGTGAAATTTGTAATGCTTTTAATTTTGTCATTATGCCTTACTGAAACTTGCCTGTTATTATTCTTTCTTTCTTTCTTAGGTGGACACTAAACTTTCCTTAGAGCAAACAGTTTAACTAGAATTTATTTTAAAATTAGTAAAAAAAAAAAGCTAATTAATTTTACATTCTTTCTGCCTTATTTTCATTCCTTTCCTCTGTGCTTTTTATGTTTAGCTTGTCATTTGTATTGTAAAAACACTAGATTAGCCGGTGTAACCCCCCCCCCCCCACTGAACTGGGGCCACCAGCCTGAGATCACAGTCAGAGTAGCTGTATATCTGTCTTCAAGGATGAAGCAGAGGACAGTGAGGCATCCCAGCGCTGCAACATCCAGTTCAGCAACAGGATTTTTTCTTTAAAAACCTACATTTTCCAAGAGGGGAGAATATGCAGTGGCTTAAGTATGCACGTGTGCATTTGTCCATGTGAACTGTGTCCCACTAATGCACAAATAACCTTATGAGCTGTGCTACCAAATGCGATGGGTAGATAAGGCTCTTCAGCCTTCACTAGAGAGCTGTAGTGTCGGGAATCCCCACAGCCTCCCCCCATGGTAGAAGAGTAGGCCTTGAACTACTCAGTTCCATTTACCTGACTGACTTTGTAGCTTTCCAAGTTGCTAATTGATCCTGGGTCATCGCTGCTGCAGTTGGATGCCCTCCCCTGCACCAGAAGAAGGGATTTCAACAATGTCTTACTTTTTAGTGCCCTTGTCAGGCATTTTAAATATTAGGTCTAGAAGCAGTTGGGTCTTCTTGCGTACCCCATAAAGTGTCATAATCATAAATTCTTTAGCTGAAACATAAGAAACATAGCAGTAAACTTAGACAAAATAAAAATGCATACTTTTGAAATGTAGTTAGCAGATTGGAGATATTTTGGTACAGACATTAGTGAACTAGAGAACATTCAAATGTACACATTACAAAAACAGAGTATGCACAACTTTGTTATAGTTTGGTGTGTGTATAATATGATGAGGGTGGTTGTGATAACACATCATCTATGTACCATTAACCCTTGTAGGTATCAGTCAGATGATCTTAAAATGTTTAGCTTAAAGTAAACAGATTTGCTCATTTCTGATGGGAACGGGTAGGCTTTATTTATAAGGGAGGCAAAGTGGTGCAGGTGATACCAGTGTTGCATCACAGTTCTTGTTTTTCCAAGTTCATTCCTCAGACAAGATGCCTTCTGTGCAGGGTGTCAATGTCTTTACTGTGGGTGCATGGGATTTCTGGAAGGTGTTTTAGGTTTTTACACATCCCCAAATATATACTGTGTCATTGATGAATTGATGTTCCTTTATAGTACGTATAGGTGTGAGAGCGAGCGTGTGTGTGCCATGTAATGGGAACATCAGGGATAGCTTATCTGCCTAGCACCGAGTGAGCACTGGGATAGTGTGTGGATCTCTAGTGACCCTGAATTGGATTAAGTGAGCAATCGGACAAAGAATGAATGAATGGATAAAATGATACAAAAACTGAGCAAAAGTTTAAACGCACTGCAGGTAACCCATCTAAATCCTATCTTAAAGCAGACTATTGCATTATGCAGATTCCCAGGTCATTTTGCTGTACTTTGTAAGTCATTACCCATCTTAAAATTGTTGCAACACAAACCTGAATCAGTAATGCAACACCCAATATTTCATTATATGTGTTTGTGGGGTGAGTGAGGGTCAGATGAGAATGCTGTACCAGTTCTAAATCACCCGTAATTAAATTAGATTGTGAAATGTGAACGTGTGTGCTACTTTAGCAGGGTGTGTCAAAGGCAGTGCTGTATGGTGCTGGTCAGATTGTAGGTTAGAATGGGTGGATAATCTGTCTCATTTGCATTTCTTTGAGGCATGATCCTGCATCAGTTCTGTTTATATTTTAGATGAAGTAACTAAAAGTGTCCATTACAAATGTCCGAGTTTAAGTTTAGCTATGATAAGTTTATACATCTAATCAGGAAAAAAAAACAGAGTTTGCATAGATTATTATTTGCCATATTATTGATATCTTAACATTTTATTACTGTTAATATGTATTCAGAAATCTTTATTTCATTGTAATGCTTATTTTAATCGCCTTGGTTTGTATTATCCAGTCTGCTGCCAGTTGGGCTTATTTATTTAGCAGTTCAGGTTTTATATTTTATATAACTGACTGAAAAGTAAAATGAATCTGAAATGTTGCAAAATTTTTGCTGGAAGTAATTTGATAGCAGCGAAGGGATAATTTTCTCGGTTCGTTTCCAGCTCAAGTCACATTCAGTTCTGATCTCCGCTGCTAAGTTATGTTGACAGATACTTTTCCATTACTTTTTTTCATTAGAACATTCTAGTATGTTACACTTGAAATGGTATTCAGTAACATAAATTGCATTTTTCTTTACTGAAAAAAATTGCAGAACTCCATATAAAATCTACCAGTGTCAGGTTTGTTTAAAACTCAATTTGATGTTTCATGCGGCACTGTTCACATGCCACTGACTGAGAAAGCTGCATAATTTTTCTCTGAAGTTTAAAAAACGGACGGCTGTAGTTTCTTCCTCATACCAGACGTTTGTGTAAGCACCAGATACCACAAGAAGAATTTAAAAACATTTTTTAAACTCTTTTGTCTCTTCAAATGGAAATAAGCCTTCGTCAGAACAAATCCTATATTCCTTCCATATAGTGATAACTGCCCGCGACAGTTGTTTCTACTTAATTATGCTGGGAACAAATCTCTCACTACCACGAAGAGCTGGTAAACTACAATACAGTGGAAAACTACCTCTCTAGCAAACCACAACCAATTAGAGTACCTCACTAACTGTAACCTACATCTGTACCTTGCTCTGTGTCCAAGAAAATTCAGTGTGGCTGTGAGCCTATACCCATAAGGAGCTCAAAGCCTGCAGCTGATTTTGGTAGGATCCTGCTTATTGGTGACTGCATTGTCAACCACAAACACAGCACTCACTAAGCTAAGTCTAGGGTGTCTGTGTGCTACCTGTCAGGTGCAAAAATCAATGATGTCACTTGCACTTGTAAAATCCTCTACTTACTTGGATGTAACTATGATCATAGTAATGGTTCATTTGGGCTTTAATAGTTGGTGTTTTACATTACAGGAGATACAAATATATATATATATATATATATATATATATAAGCTCTCCTCCCATGTCTTTGAAACAGGCAAGGCTGTAGTGATGAGAAATTTTCTAACATAATTGAGAATAATGCCCAAGTGTGGAGATAACATAATTGATAGTAAGAGATGGTTAGTAAAGCGATGCTATTCCAGGGAGATCCCATGTGTAGCAGTGTGAGATGAGATGTTTGGTGGTTTCTCTTGCTTTGCTAGGGATGGGCTAAATCTTAAATCCCATAGCTTGCTTATACTAAGACATTGTCTGGCCCATAGTCCTTTTTTAGGCAAGGTTCAATTGTAGACATTCTAACTTAACTAATTCTAATTCAGACTATATCAAGGTAACAATGGCAGAAGCTGGAAGACAAAATGCCAGAACACGAGGCTTTCCTGATTCTTGAAGGCATTTGAATTTATGTAATTAAAGAAATTTGGTACCAGATTACTGTTAGTATGCCCTATTTACCAGGATTCATTGCCTGTCGTGTATTTGGGCTCACCCCAGACTTGAGAGTGTGGTGTTTTTTGTTTGTTTTATTTTAGTAGCATTATCACTTCACACCAACTCTACACAATACTAAATTGGGGTTTATTGAGGTTCTTGTTTCACTCAAGAAGACTATCACATATTTGTGAATTACATAAGCTCTTCATTGTTCTCTGCCAAGCATGAAGTGTACTTAAGTCATACCGTTAAAACAGCTGTCAAACCAAAATCACAGGGAATGGGGGAATTCAGACAACTTTAATGTCATCAAATGACACACATGTTCCACTAGGGAGAAATACAAGATTCCTTGAGTTTGGTTAATACCAGTTCACTTGACCAGATAGTCCCCTCTTCCACTAGGGGTGCATGTCTTCTTGATAAGTAGACCTTACTAACACATCTTCTCCTGTCCTCCTCCTTGGGTTTTCTCCTCTTTACCAAAGTATGACTGCCAGGTAGTCGTGTTCTTCCTCAGTGCTCATTTCAGAAAAATCATAAGAATTGAACCATGTATAGAGACTACCCTGAAGCTACTACCCTGAAGCTAGCTAAGCATGAGCAACTGGAAATATCAACAGACAAAACAGGAATAAACCTTCAGGCAATCCCTAAAGTGATGGCATGACATATTTCAATCAAGTCTGTGACTAGCACTATGGCAAGTTTAAAAAAAACTCATATGGTGGAGATTTCATATCAGCAAACTTTGCAAAAAAGGTAACAGACTGATAACTCTTTATAATATGTCATCCCTGTCCCAGTTTAAAACAGAACTAAATTTGGTGAGCCAGACACCTTAGATACACAATAAGGTCTGCCACCAAATGTAATCACAAAGCACTGTTTAACTACATTAGAAAAATTAGAAACCACTAACAGAATTGTTCTGAGCTGTACTGAATGATGAAGGTGTTGTTGATTAACTTAGAGAGCTAAACATCAGTTAAAGTGGTATCCAGTAGAGCTGTGTCCTAGGCCCCATGGTATTTGACACCTGCTTCTCAGATATAAAAGCAAAGGTCAAGTGGTTACAGTTGACAACCATAAACTCTCCTAGCTGAATGTTAGTCCACATTTAACTCATTAGACAGCAAATTGATTCAGAAGCAGAACAAAGACAATTGTTGTAGGTGGCCCTACCTCCTCCAAAAGATCTGTCACTAGTGGTGTATTCTTGAAGATCAAATGATAACAAGGGTTTATGGCTGACCAAGTTTACAGATAAACTTTGTGCAATCATAGAATCTTCAGAGGACCCAAGAAACTCCAAGAGGGCCCTTCACAAACAAACTGCTGGTCTCATAACCATGGACTAAAACAAAATGCCAAAAAATGTACAATAGTCTCTTTTGGCAAGCATGGCATTCCCCTGCAACTATCACATTGACATCACACCCTTAAAACTGATCTGCTAGTTAGGGCCCTTGGAACCTATGTTGACAACAAACTGTCCTGTGATCACCATTTATTGCCTATTTTAAGAAAGTCATTTTTCATTGCACTGCTTATTAATAAGGGTATAATGTTTAGGTCCAGGGATGTGATTATTCCACTGTATTCAGCTTATGTTATACTGATCGAGTGTAATACTCCCTTTCATATGTACCTGTCCAAACACGTAACACAACTTGAATGACTACAACACTTTTTTACCAAGAAAACCAAGCAACTAAATCATAAAACCTACACTGACCCATCTCAAAGCCTTGTTCTTCTTCTTGATGTTATACAGGCTACTGAAAGTCAATTTCTGCCTGCCATACAGAGCTTCAACATGCAATCCTTTTAGTTCTGCTGTGCATCCACATGTCCAATGGTGGCATAAACACCTGCTCAAGAGATCTTAATCTCCTCTACAGCATAAATAGAACATGTGGGAGGATACATATGTATCATGGAAAAATGCCACTTCTTTGGAGTCATCCCCTGCCTAGCAGGTTTACCATGTAGTTAACATCACTGACCTTCCTTACCACTTTGATGTGTCCCTCCCAAGCTGCCTGCAGCTTATTGTGTCTGACAGGCATGAACACCGTAACCTGCTGTCCCACAACATAATCTCAGGCTTGAGCATTCCTGTCATACCAGAACTTTTTCTACTGTTGGGCTGCTGCCATGTTCTCCTGGGCCAAGCCCATGAGCTCCCTTAGCCTTGTCCTGTGGTTTAGGACATATGCCACAACTTTTCTCTGTGGGATTCACACTCACCCTCCCACTCATCGCGAATCAAATTTAAGGCCCCCTCACCCTATGTCCATACAGCAACTCAAAGGCTGAAAACCCGTGGATTCCTAGGGTACATCTCTGTATGCAAACAGCAGATGGGGCAGGTATTTGTCCCACTCCCTCTTAAACTGGTCTGCAGATGCTCGTAGTATGGTCTTAAGTGTAGAGTTTAACCTGTCCACAAAACCATTAGTCTGATGGGTGGTAGATGGTGGTCTTTAGGTGCTTCACCCCACAGCACTCCTACAGACAAGCCAGCAGGTCTTACATCAGATTTGCACCTCTGTCAGTCAGTATTTCTCTCGGGAAGCCTGCTCTGCTGAAAATCTCTAGCAAAGCATTTGTCACCTTCTCTGCCTTGATAGAGGACAGAGCCACCTTCTCAGGGTATCTAGTAGCTTAATCTACTACCACCAGGGTATACTTCTTCCCTGTGAAAACTCAGAAGCCACATAATATCCATAGCTGCCTTCTGAAATGGCTCCTCAATCATAGGCAAAGGCATCAAGGGAGCTTTGACCT
Source organism: Protopterus annectens (assembly GCF_019279795.1). Taxonomy (NCBI): domain Eukaryota; kingdom Metazoa; phylum Chordata; order Ceratodontiformes; family Protopteridae; genus Protopterus; species Protopterus annectens. The sequence continues at coordinate 1,559,673,839 of NC_056729.1, read as the reverse complement.
TGTCTCCTGCGTTGCCTACTTTTTGGCACTACTCATAGGTCCTGCCGTACCCTGCTACATTGATTGCAATCCCAGGCCAATAAATGTTCTGCATAATATGCCTCTTGGTACTCTTTTATGCCCTGTTACCTGCAAAAATATTGTCATGGGCTATGGCTAGAAGAGCCAGAGAGTAGGCTTCGGGCACTACCCCTGCCTCAAGGGTCCACTCTCTGTACAGTAACGCTTTGTTACAGTATACAGACTTGCCCTTTCCTTGAGAATCAGGTGCCTCCCTAGCTACCTCCTTCAAGCCTCTTAGTGTAGAGTATGAGAGCTGAGTCTGTCTGAACTCTACCTTTGTGACCCTTCCCAGCTTCCCTTCCACAGGAAGTCTGGTATCCACTGACAGCGGTGCCTCACTGTCAGCCTGGGTATTACCACTCACCTCTGCCCTTGCAGTCACACTGTCCAAGGGAACATCAGTACCTACCAGCAGCTGTGGCTCAGCTTCAGGCTCATGGCTGCAGGGTAGCTCCCCCCGAAATAGCCACCTCACCAGTCCTGGCATCAGGTGTGGGGTCTGTCTGGGTCCCCCAGGCTACCAGCCCCACATGCCCATCTTCAAGCCTGACTGCATATAACTGCATGCTCACAAGGTACTGCATTACCAGAATCAATCCCTGTCAAGACATCTGCAGGGATTTCCTCAAACACACCTACTTGCTTGCTTCGTTTTTCACCCTCTCAGTCGAGGTGAACCCTGGCCAAAGGCATTTGGAATGGGGACCCTCCTAAAGCTCTGACTGGAGTGGACTGCCCAGGCGAGTACAGCTCCTCCTTTAACCACTGCAAGCTTTACAATGTCAGAGGTTGTGTTTGTCGTAGCAGTGGCCTGTTTTCCATGCACTAAGATAGGATACAAACTCCGGTGATAGTTTGGTACCCCTGTTGCCTCCAGGCAGCTTACTACTGGCATACTGTTATTCCTACTTGCTGGTTTCCCCCACCTTTTGTTCCCCTCCTTGCTTCCAAGGACATCTGTATGCTATGTGGCCTCTTTGGCTACATTTAAAAGATATAATCCTTGATCCTGGCCATGCACCTGAACTAGTGGCTTCCCCTGTTACTGGTGGTCTCTGTTGGGGTGGTTTAGGCTGCGCACCATGGGTTCCCTTATATCCATGTGCAGCACTGGGTATCCCCTTCTTGTGCAGTGATGCTCTGCTTATTAAGTAGAGATCATCCCTTTTTCTCCAGCTCATATACAGAGTTACACTCCCGGTCTGCCAACTAGATTCTCTTGTCCTCAGACAAAGTGCTAAGGGTTTGTTCCCTCATGAAAAGGTCTGCCAGCCTTTCAAAAGTAGGATGACCTGACACCTAGTCACCCACCTATGAAAATAAGTGCTTAACTCATCAATATAATTGTATACAATTTCAAATGCCTTGCTTCTATGCTCACAAAACTTTTCTGTAAGCTTCAGGTGTTAACTTAAAATATTCCAGTAAACATTGTTTTAATTTATAATAGTTTATACAGTCAGCATCACACAATTTAGAAACAGCAACTGCAGATTTACCATGAAGTAAGGGGGTCAGGAACTGTATCCAGAGGCCTTGGTCAGCATTATGTTGTTTACATACTCTTTCAAATATATGAATAAAACTATCAACATTATCACCCTCTGCAAGCTGTAGAAGACATTTAGTGACCTTTATTGCTTCTGGGGTTCAGTTATTCCCTTCCCTATTATCTCCATAATCCCTCGCATGTTGATTCTGCTTCTCATTTTCTTCAGCCTCCAAACACCACAGTTTCTCATTTTCTTTGGCCTCCAAACGTCGCAGTCTCTCTGCCGATTCTAATTCCAAATGTTTGACCTCCAATTTAAGGCTCTCTAACTCCAAACAGATTTTTAAGTCCTCTGAGAAAAAGGTGAACTGTCCTGTTTCTTAGGGCTGCACATTCCCATCAACAGACAGATTGTCTTCCTGATTGCTGATCTGGGCTACAGCTGTGACTGAGGCTGAAATCATTTCCTCTTTAGTCACGTTGACATGCACCAGTCCTTAGGCTTCACACACCTTGGCCAACTAGTTCCTTGTCAGCTTGCCATAATCTTTGCCTTCTTTCCCTGACTAAACTAAACTAACAAAAAGAATAAAACTGTTGTGAAAGTGAAACTTTGTATGTTTAGCTTGCGACTGCTGAGAGTACACACACCTTCAGTGACAACTGCCTACAAGCTACAGATGTTCAGTTAATATCCACAGCACTGTTCACAAATATATGGAACAGTACTCATGGAGTCTTAATCCTCACCACTGACACTGGTGAGGGACATTCACTTTGAATGAAAATAGATGCACACAGTATTTCCAGATGCAGCTCTCTGCACTAAACACAGTATTTCCAGATGCAGCTCTCTGCACTAAGCACAGTTTCCCTTAAGAGCACACAGGGAGCACACTCAGTCTGCGGGCTAGGTTTCCCCCTCTCTCTCTCCAGGCCCCTAGTAAGACTCCCCACTAGCACAGCTGCAGAGTTGAGTCCTCAGCTGAGTGTTCCAAGCCAAGTCCTCCACTATCCTCTCTCTGAAACCAGTGCTCTTGTGTCCCTCCTGCAAGTAGCTGGCACACACACACACACACACTGTTTGAGATTTTATTTTCACACACACACACACACACACACACACCTGGGGAAAGGCTGGCACGGATTTACTACCTTTGCCTAGACTATAAAGTAGTTATACTGCCACCAGCCAACTACTGGAAGGCTGTTACAAGGGTGCCCATTTATACTGAGTAAAATTAGTACTAATACAAATGGTAGTTTTTGACCAATGCCTGAAAGACATTAAGGAACGGCTACAGTGTCACCAAATAAATGTAGGTACTCTGAAAGATTAACATATTTTCTAAACACCAGCCACAATGAAAAGTTTAAATATATTTAATAATAAATAATAAAATAACATGAAGATACTAAATATCTATTTGCAATAACCAGAGTTTCAGTCACAGGAGATGTTAAATGTAGCACAGATGGATAGATTCACACAGATACAGAAAAACAGTACTTAACTAATCTCACTATATTTTCCTGACTGATCTAAAGAATTACTGTTCCCTGGTTACTTACTAAAGCAAGGCAAGATGAAATAGGTGAGTGGTCTAATTTCTTTGTCAGGATTCAAAAACAGACTACTGTGAGACTTCTGTTTCATCTAGTATTAAAACATCAGTTCAGTGTGGGATTACAGCATGACATCACATGCATCTGGTCATCTGATTCCGGTTCCCATACAAACCCTCTTTGCTAGAAACTGAACCAGAATTTAGCACATATGTGTTACCATACACACAGAGCTTAACTGAGATGTGTTATAGCATCTGGAAGTTATAAAACCATTTCAGAAATTCCACCCTTCCAGGGTAGCAATTAGTTCACCCCTATGGACAATACAATAGGATTCCTAGTTCTGGTTTCCACAGACAGTTCGTCTCTGGCTGCATTCAAACCGTAACATACAGTCTTTATGGCCTAAATCTGGTCAGCCTCAGTAAGAAGCTGCGATCCCTGATAAAATCCTCCAAAGCTAGTTACGAAAACAAAATTGCCACTGATTCTAAAGACAACCACAAATCATTCTATAGGTATGTCAAGAATCTCAATGGCAACACTCATATCTGCTCTGAGTTACAGCACAATGGCACTAAATATACAGACCCAACTGATATTGCCAACATCCTGGCGGATAGATTCAGTGCTAACTTTACCCCCCTCTCACCCCCTAAAGCACCCATCTCTGTACCGGAAGAATGCAAAGTTCCTGTAATCACAGCTGCACAGGTAAAAAACACACTCTCCAAAGCCAAGAACACAACATCCATGGGACCAGACAGCATCCCAGACTGCATTCTACACGAACTACAGAATGAACTGGCACCCCACCTAAGTACCATGTTCAATCATAGCCTCACCTCAGGCTTTCTGCCTACTGAATGGCGCACAGTGGCGGTTTTCCCACTCCATAAGGGGGAGCCACCACGGACCCCGGGAACTACCGCCCCATTAGCCTGACAAGCCTGGTCTGCAAGGCCATGGAACGTATCATCATGGAACTTATAAACAAGGACATTGGTAATCTCCAAACTCTGGACCCCATCCAGTTCGGGTTTGTAAAAGGCAGACCATGTCTCCTAAACCTGATAGACTTCTTTGAAGCAGCCACCAAAGCCATAGACGAGGGTAAGGTGGTTCACACAGCCTATCTAGATCTTGCCAAGGCTTTCGACACCATCCCCCACTCTGGAATTATAGATAAACTCACTAAACTAGGTATAAATCCCTATGCACAAGATGGGTTGCCAACTGGCTCACTGACGGAACCCACACTGTGAAAGTAGCAGGCTCCAAATCCAGCCTCAGACCAGTGACAAGTGGAGTACCATAGGGTTCAGTCCTGGGTCCTCTCCTGTTTGGTATCTACTTCTCTGAAGTACAGGCTAACACAGAAGGTCTTTGGCTAATGAAGTTCACAGATGACTGCAAACTAGGAGCCATAATCGAAACTCCTAACGATGTGGACATCCTACAAAAAGGCCTCACTGAGACAGATGCCTGGTGTCAAAGCCATGGCCTCAAGCTCAATGCCAAAAAGTGCATTGTCATCCCCTTTGGTAAAAGCTCTGTACCCATGAACTACAACATAGGCGGTAGTATACTTAACACCGAAAGTGTGATAAGAGACCTTGGGACACAGGTGAACAGTAGTCTCTCCTTTGATAATCACATTGCCACAATAGTCAGGAAACCCTTCTACGTGGCACACCTCATCAAAAAAGGTTTCTCATCCAGGAAAAAAAGAGGTCATTGTTCCCCTCTACTCATCACTCAGACCCATTATAGAGTACAACGCCCCTTTTGGTATGTACCTCACGGGACATCTACAACAACTGAAAGGCCGCAGAAATATCTCACAAAGAGGATTACGGGCCTCAAACAGATGCCCTACGCAGACCGTCTCAAAAAACTCCAGCTTTACTCCGTCGCATATTGCCTACTCAGAGGTTATCTCTGCCTAACATACATAGCTATGTCAAACCCAGAGCTGTTAGACATGCTCCACTTAAAGAAGTCCCAATCCCTCTGAGCTACATGCTCTAGGGACCTAAACCTTGTCACCACAATAAACAGAACATGCCGGAGGGATAGATTCCTGTCCCAGAGACTTCCCATACTCTGGAATAAACTACCTATGTCAAACAAAGCTCCTCATTAGTACTCTTCAAGAAAAATCTTGAAGATTGGATGGGAAATAGGAAATTCACCCCGGGGATCACTTCTGCGGCTCTACTCGACAGTGGCACAGGAAAATAATTTTCTTGGGTGGCAAAAGCCAGGGTACCTTTTTGGCTGGGCTTGTTTAGGCCCTAAGGCCGATAGCCTAGTACCTACCTATGAACCTATAAACCAGGTTATTTAATTTCAGACTGTTTTTCAAAGTTAGTTAGACTGAGATTAACCTCTTGTCTTCCAGTATCCTCTGTTACAATGTATTCATTTCAATAGTTACAGTACAGTTTGACATACAGGTGTATTTCTTTTCTGTCCAGCAGGACCCACTTTTGGTAAATTTTTAACACAAGCAGCTTTACAAATACATTTTCAATGCACATATCTGTACAAATCAGTTTGATATACAAATTACATTTAATTCTTTACAAAACTCAAGCTAGCAATGCTGACATATGTTACAAATCCACTGCCCTATGTCTTCTGGCATAGCTGGCAATACCTCACATCATCACAGCAATGTCCTGGAACAGTTGTTCCATTCTCTTACTAGGGGTATAAACATCCTTGACTTTGTACTCACAAACATGGGGTGCCAATGTTCCTAACCCATTGTAATGGCTTCACACATTAGATCTGACCATAAAGCAGTATTGCTTAAAATAAAAATTAAATCCGGGGATCCAGCAAAACCAGAAAGATTTAAGAACTACTCCATGGCTAATCTCTGTCTACTAAGCTGCACCATGGCTAGATTCCAAGCATCCCCAAACATAGTAAACACCAGATCATATGCTGAGCTGTTTACAAAATCCTTATACTGTCATGTCGATAGCTGTATAGAGTGAGTGAGCTGTACCCACTCATATTAAGAATAAGACAGAGTCAAAAGATAAGCCACCCTGGTGCATTCACAGTATCAATTGGTTATACAACAAAAGAAAAAAGTCATGGCCGAGCGTAGGAGGAACAAAGCCATGCATACTAAAAGCCCCCTGACCAATCAAAACAGGCAGCTAAGAGGGTTAATTAATACTTCAAAGGCTAAATTTGAAGAAAAAAATAGCTTCTCAGGCAAAGGACAACCACAAAGCTTTCAACAGCTATGTCCATAACCTCAGGGGAAATATGCAGCAATGCTAATAACTTTTTGTAGATGGCATCACCCACATGGAATCAGAGGCCATTGCCATCCCTTTATCTGACAGGTTCATCTCGAATTTCTTCCACCACTCTCCCCAGTAGTCCAAAGGAAATACCACATGCTACAATTTCCTCACCTATTAATAGAGAACAGGTCATCAGTACCCTTTCCAAGGCCAATAACACTGCATTGATGGGCCCCGATTAACATCCCGGGATGTTTAATAAATAGCATGAAACATGATTTCTTTGGTTCACTTTTCAACTTGAGCCTACAGTCAAGTTTTATGCCCAAGGAGTGGAAGATAGCTACAGTTATTCCCCGTCACAAAGGAGGGCCAGCCAGTGATCCAGGTAACAGGCCCATAAGTTTGACCAGCCTCATATATAAGGCCATGGAAAGAATATTCATGGACATGATAAATAAGGACATGGGTGACCTGCAAATGCTGGACCCATCACAGTTCAGCTTTGTTAAAAGAAGGTCATGCCTATTAAATCTGGTGGACTTTTTTGAGAGGGCCACCAAAGCACTGCATGAAGGCAAGACTGTGCACAGAGCTTACTTTGATCTGCCTAAGACTTTTGATATAAATCCCCTCTCAGGTATTATAGATAAGCTCATTAATTTAGCTATAGACCCTTTTATCACCCACTGGATAGTCAGCTGGCTCACTGATAGGACCCATGAGGTCAAAATAGGTGAGGCCACCTCCAATAAGAGGGCTTAGTAGTGGACCCTCTCCTTTTTGGCATCTGTTTCTCTGACATGTAAGCAAATGCCAAAAAGTTTATGGCTGACTAAGTTGGCATATGATTGCAAGCTGAAGGTTATCATCTACTCCCCTGTAGACAGTAACATTCTTCAGGAAGGCATATCTCTGACCACCAAATGGTTCCAAAGCAGTGGTCTTAGATTCATTGCTAAGAAATTAATAATTATACCCTTTGGGAAGTCAACCATCCCAGCTAATTGCCATGTTGACGATCTGCCTCTAAGAGTTGACCCAGTGGTTTGGATTTGGTTACGCACATAGAAAGTAGCCTTACCTCCAGCCACCACAAAGCTACAATGTTGAAATTCTTTTTATGTTGCACAGCATATAGTAAGGGCATAGTGTAAAGAGGTCATTATACCATTGTACCTCACCCTTACCAGACCAGTCCTCAACTATAATGCTTACTTCAGTATGTACCTGACCAGACATATGCAGCAACTAGAGTGACCTCAGAAGTGCCTTACAAAAAAAAATGCAAGACATAACAAACCTGCCCTTTGCAGAGCACCTTAAAACCATTTTCCTCTACTCAGTCTCCTGTAAATTGCTGTGAGATGATCTATGCCTGGTTTACAAGGCATCCACAAACTCCACACTTATGAATCTCCTGTATATTCAGAATTTGAACAGTACCGGAAAAACAAGGTCTAGGGAGCCGAGTTTTGTCTGTAACATAAACATAACACACTGGAGAGATGGATATGTGTCCCAGAGAGTGGCCATCATATGAAACAGGCTTCCCATCCATGTGAAGCTGAGTTCTGTTACCCAGTTTAAGCACAGCTTGGACCAGTGGATGGCAAATAGGAAATTTACACCAGGCCTGCCACCCATGTCCCTCATGGACAGAGGTAGCTTAAAAATGCCTAGCCCTCAATCTCCAATTTGGATACAAGACATCATTATTCTTTTGGTAAAACTTGGCTAGGCTTAGAACCCCCCCCCAGGTTGTTAACCTAGTAACAATCTGTAAAGCATGTAATGTATTCTGCACAGTATATACACCAGTGTATCCCTTGCTTTTGGAATAGATTCTCTCTGCATATCAAGCATAGTAACATCTGGCTTCTTTTAAAAGTGGATTCAAATAAATGAATGGCTAATTGCGAATTCATCCCTGGGTTGTGAGCTACTGCTTTACTTAATCAGGGTGGCTAATATCTCATAATCTTAATAATATACTTGGCTAACTTTGTCAAAGGTTACTTAGGCCACAGGCTTACCCATATCTTTGTTTGGTCAGGTCATACCTGGAAAGTGATTGCATGTTGTGGCATTACTTTTGCGATCGTAAAAGAGGTCTAGTCTACAGCAGATAGCTTGTATCTTCAGGGATAATTTATTGTCTTGGGTGATATATTGGTTTCACACCTTGCTGTTCACATCTACTCACCTCACAGTTTAATTACTGAAGAGATGTGAGAAGTTATTGAGGAAAGTTTTAATCTAGGACAGCAAAAGAACTCAGATGGAAGTTTAGATGTCTGTTAGGTTATCGTGCATCATTTTGTCATATTTTTTTCTGATTCCGGAGTTGCTTTTCATCTCATTTTTAGTAAAAAAACTGCAGCATCTTCATTCAGTTCAGCGTCATTTAAAGCTATCCTGTTTCACACCCCTGTGATAGGACTCGCAGTATAATTACAATATAAATACAAACCATCTGATATTGCTTTACTTTCTTTGGCCCTTGAATGAACCAAAGTAAATATGTATAAATATCAGTAACTAATATTGATGCATGGATTATATTTTGTGACATGGCAGGAAAAATGTAGAGAACAGCATTCATAGATGCATATGATTTAAAATGAAAAATCTGTTATGGCCACAAACTAAGTTATCTTGATGTTCTATACAGTAATAATGTCAACGCATGTAAGTAATTATCATAGGTTCATAGGTTGGTACTGGGTTATCGGCCCTAGGGCCTATACAAGCCTAGTCATAACAATTCCCTGGCTATTTCTTCCCACAGTATTTAACTACGACTAGCTTTGTCGAGACATTTCTCTGCTGATTAAGTTTTGTGTTCCTATGTCCACTATCATCATTAGGACTGTTTTTTTTACACATCATCCGTGAAGCTCTGTCCCCACGCTGTTGAACCCTGAAAGGGGATTATCGTACAATAAACCAAACTTCAATAAGGAATGGCACAATCACAGAGCTACGAGAGCATATCAAAGTTATGAACCTCTGACTCGTACAGAAACTGCTTTGTTATAAATTCTGCAGCCCTAATTTTCCACAGGCCCAGTCTTGTGATGGTATCACTAGATTATTCTGCCCTGAAAAGTATTTCTGTAGCTGTTCTGAACAATTGTCATTTTTTACAGAACATGTAAACTAATAATACTTTGATTACTTAAGTATGATTGTAAAGAAAGTATATCAATATTTGTTTTGCCCCATAATTGCCTGATGGGGTAGACATACTATTGTGGTTCTGCTTTTAGTTAAGCTTTCTTTGTCTTATAGTATACTCTCATCCCCAGTAGATGATATTGTAATGTCTTGGCCTCTTCTTCACTATCTTTTTTTTCACTTACAGTGAAAGAGCTTGAGATTTTAGCTTATATTCAGAGTTGCCGGTTAGTGTGTTAGTTAACCATTTTCCACTGACTTTCAGAGGAGTTTCCTTACTTCCTTTAGTGAAGACACACACGTATGCACACGCACACACACACACACACACACACACACACACACACTGTGATGAGCCATATCGGCTGCAGGGAGTCCTCAAATTACATTATTTTTTCCAAGGTACAAATTAGTAAGCAACAGGGATGACTTGCTTTTCCTGACTTTCCCTACCAGATGTTGGCATATTTTTTTTTCATTAAATTGTATCCCCAAGCATTTCTTCAAATTTGAGTAGCTCTGCACAGTAAAAGAGCTGTGAATTCCTAAAGACTCCGTAGGTTTTATGACTCCACAATGGGAGGAAAAGGAGGAAGAGCCACAAATAGCTTGACATTTGGGACCTCCCTGGGCCAGAAATCTTAAAATGTATTTCTCCCTGTGATACAAGAGGTAGAATGGCAAATAACTTCTTAAAACAAGCATTACAAGATTTCGTGCAAATGCAACATAGTCAGCACAGAGGAAGCTGTGGTTTCCTTACTGGTCCTGAAACCATAATTTCTTGATTCACATCGTCAGTCATATTATCTGGGATACGATTTTCCTCAAATGTATTTTTGAATGATTTTCAATGTACTTTAATGTTTTGCAGCTGTGCTGTTTGTGTAACTTAGTTATTTTATTTTGAGATTGCACAACCAAAGAATGCTGAACTAGGTAGAGTTATTTGAAAGGCGTATTGAGGCCATGGGTAATGAGCATACAATACCACTGCTAATTTGGACCTAGCCCCATGCTGGAATTCTTGCAGACTCACCCATCTCAGCATTAACCCATGCATAAGTTTGTAAAACTTAATCCAAAGACCCGACTCCGTTGTAGAAAAGGAAAAAAAAATAATTTTAATGTCCAAATAAAATCACAAAAACCCTCATAAGTGCTTTCATCTCCTGTGGAGACATCATCAGATAATTAAAATAACGCTTTACTTTTATATTGAACATAATCATGGTTCAGTTTCCAAAACCATTGCTCTTAATAACTTATTACATTCTTAAAGTGATATTCCATTAAAAACCATTTAAAACATCAACTTTTTCTTTTAAAACAGAACCTATTGAGACTAGTTCATTTAAACCAGGCAGAAAGGTGGCATTTAATTTTAACTGCCATGTAAGTTCCCTTTTAAGAAGTATTCTTTGCCAGTCACCACCCCTGGGATTTATTTTGATCTTTTCCAAAATGCCAAATGTAAACTGTCTAGAATTTGGGCACACAAGTGAATGTTTGTAAAGTGCATTTGTCTCTTTCTTCTTTGTGATGTCATGTTGGTGTTCATAAATCCTTGCCTTTAATGCTCTTTGCGTCTTATCAATATAAAATCCTGCACAATCTTCACACTTCACTAAGTAGACCAACTTACTCAATGCACAGTTACAAGTGGCAAAAGTGACTTTAGTATTCAAAGTTTTTTCAAGCACTAATGTTTTTTCACTATAAATGTAACTACACTGGCTACGTCTTCCACATGGGGTGATGCTTTTTTTATTTTCATTATATGGTCCTAGTCCTTTCTCCAAAATTTGCTTAAAGTTCTTTCCAGTCTTATAAATAAAAACTGGCTCCACTCCAACTAGTTTGTATATTTCCTTATTACTGCGGTGGTGGTGCTGCAGTAGCGTTGTCGCCTCACAGTAAGACGTTGTCCTGTTCGATTCTCAGCTAAAACATCTTCTGTGTGGAGACATGCATGAATGGGCATACCTTCGTTGAAGGTTGTGCGTCAGAGCTGGCAACTCGGTATGTAAAAAATCTACTGCCAATCATTGGCGGACCGGAGTTCTGCTGTGGTGACCCCTAACCGGGAAAAGCCGAAAGATACAACAACAACCCTAAAAATGTTCCAGTTTTTGTTCAACATGCTCCTAATATCTTTAGAATAGTGATTCTGCTCTAAAACAAGTGCCCTTTCATATCTCTTATTTTTGTCCGTCCCATTCTCCCTTACTAAGTCCCTTCCTAAAAGTGGTTGATATTTACTACCCCATCCATCCTTCATGTCTCTAAATATTTCTTCAACCATTGACACTGAGTACTCCCTTTCAAGGAACATAACCCTCAGTTTGTTCAGTTCACCTTCCAAGTCTGCACCCTTAGAAGTTATTCTTGCCACTCGTGTGGCCTGTCCCTTCACTAAACTTTTTTTTCTGTAAGTAGGGATGGTTGCTACTATATATTTGATTTAAAGCCACCTTTATTTTGTGAAATCAAGGTATCTAAATAACTTATACTTTCTTTGTTCCATGAATGTGTAAACATAAGTTTGTTGGATTGGTAATTTTCTGTCTTAGAGAACCCATACCATTAGGTTGGTATTTGCTGAAGACATAAAAATGTCACCATTAGTGTCTGTCAAGGTTCCCTCTCGGATCTCCTCCTCTTTGGTATATTTTTGTGATATAAAAGCCAATATCAAAGGACTATGGATCACAAATTTGCTGATGATTGCACACTGGGAATGCTTATCAAATACTAGTCTGATACTCAAATTCTCCAGCAAGGGCTGGAGCAAATGAATGCTTGCTGTATTAATCATGGGTTTGCCCTCAACACCAAGAAATGCCAGATAAGTTTCCTTTAGTAAATCTAGCATCACTGCTGCATATTATATAGACAACATTCTACTTAAATTTGACTTGGTCATCATCTCCTTTTGACACCATGCATCTGTAGTGGTTAGAAATGTTTTCTACATTGCACAACTTATCCTTTGTGGTATCTCATTAAGGTCCAGAAAAGATACAGTCCCACTTCATTCATCACTTAATAGGACAATCATTGAATATAATGCATGCTTAAAAATGTACCTCACTAAACACTTAAACCAGGTTTAGAGACTTTGGTGTGTCCTCACCAAAATAGATTTCAGGTCTCCGCATCCTTAGCTACTCTTATAGACTAAAATCAATATCACTGTATAGTGAGATGATCTCTGCTTAGCCTTCTGCAGTATGAGTGACCATCCCTCTTTGAACTTTTTCACCTAAATAGTACCAGTGGTTAAGCAGTGATAAAGCACCGCCTGTTCTAGAGACCTAAACCTGTACAACATCATCAGCAACACCAAATGGAGTGATAGATACCTAATGAAACAAAAACCCCATATCTGGAATTGGTTGTCCTTAGCTTTCAAGAAAAGTACTTCCATAGCAAACTTTAAAACCAGCTTAGATAGGTGATTGCAAATTATCTCTGAGGATATGTGGAGAAAATTTGCTTAGTGTTAGACATTGTTAGTCTCCCACAGTATTGGATGATGTTGCTGAGCTTTTCAGTGGCCTACTTTGGCTGTTAGTTAAGTAAAAACCTGTGAGCCTATAACACATCAACATATTTGAAATTTGCGTTTTAATGTTCCTGTTCCTTCAAGGTGGTGCAGCCTTAGGCTAAGAACTAAGGGGTTGTGGGTGGTGAAACTCCACCTCCATAGGGGGGCTGGCTTCCCTGCAAACATGCTTACTTTTCAGTGTGTAAGTTTTAATGTTTGATTTGTTTATATGGTATTTCTGTGATACTGGTTGCAGGCATTTTCTTGAGTTGATCAAAGTTTTGGTCACTTATGATCAAGTAGCTGTGATTCATGCAATTTACATTTGTATTTTCATAGGGGAAATGGAATGTGTATAACAGAAAAATGCCACTGAATGGAAAAAACACCCAAGTCATGTTTTGTTTAAAGGTTTTGTTTGGATCTTTAATCCCCGGCCCTTTGCTGAAAATGGGCTTTTACCAGTCAGACTTTCCCAGTAATCAAATGCCAATACATAAATAAATAAAAGGTGTGATGTAGGGCTCATTTTATTGAGAAACACGTATTATTGAACAAGTAAATGTTGTGTTTATGGTGCTGTTCTCAAAGTAAAGGTATCACTAAATAATTAAGCTAGTTGTTTTGTTATCTGTTCTAAATTTCTGCTTTCAATAGTTTTAAAATACATTAACTGAAAATTAAAATTTCTTTTAAAAGATGTAAGCACATGTGTATTGAAAGGTACTTTGAGTACTGGCAAGATGCCATATCTACGTACCTGTGTGATGAGTATTTCACTGCCATTCATAAGCATCAAGTTAATATTTTTCACTCTTACACACAACTAGTGAAACAGCCCCAACGCAATTCTTTGTTCCAGCCGTGGTTCTGACGTTGAGGTGCTTTCAACTTTTCATTGGACTAAAAAGGAAATGGTTGTATGAACTCCTCCATTCTTACAGTAAACTGTTTTTTTTTTGTTTGTTTTAATGTATTCCCTTACAAGGATATGACATTGTGAAGGCGATGGTGGGAATAGCATTCAGTGCTTGACATTCTGGGAGTGTAGCAGATAACTGCTCTTGGAAGTGTGGTAGTGCTTATAGTATAGATTTTGCTTATTTGTCCAGGATGTAGCTAAAACTTGTTAACTTGGTTGGGTGATGGACGTTCAGGGATATCACCATATGAGAAGACATAGTGCTGTAACAAAAGGAATACAGGTAAAGGTAAATACAATGGTGAGATCTTTTTTCTCAGTCACACTTGCAAAGTTCAGCAGAACTGAAATGCCTTATAAGGTACTATACAGTCATACCACAGAGTTGCATGGCGGATTTTTGGACTATAACTGTGTGGCATATTTCTGCAAATGTGAGATGCATAGTGTATTCACATACTGCATTTTTGGGAAATACACTGTAGTGATGAAAAGATTATTTGTGTAAATGTTTAACGTTGCTGTATGGCATGTTTCTAATTATGGGTAAGCCTTTCTTTAGTTACTGTATATGTTTATGGTGCTTTTTGTGTATGTATGTGATATTGTGAATATAGCTGTATGTTGTACTGTGGAAAAATATACTACAGTGCTATCTATATCCAAAATAATTCATGCAGTGCCTTAGTACAGGGGTTCCCAAAGTATGCACCACGGCGCCATGGGGAGCCGCGGCTTCCTCACAGGGGTGCGCAAACTAATACCCTTCATTTACAATTTTTTTCTTTTGTTTTTTAATTTTCGCACTGTTTGAGCTGACGGCATCACGTGTGTGATGATGTCAGCTCTGTCAGGGCTACCAGCCTGTCGGAACCGAGCAAGGAGCTCACGCATTTCCGGCTATGTTGTATCCTTGCCCTGTAAAAATACTTAGATAAAAGCATGTGTGGCGATTCAAATACAAGCAATTACAGTTAGCACAACCACAAAAGGGGATACATTTCTTTGGAAACTAGAAATAAGTGTAATCACTAGCAAAGCCTACTGGCAGCATTAGAGAGTCCTCTTCTGTTTCAGGTAAGTCAGTCTTAGATTTAGACACACACAAGTAATTTACCTTATTTTTGCCTAAATGCTGATAGAACCTCGACAGCCTTATAAAAATTAGTTTACAGTTCTGCCAACTCTTGGTGTTATATCTCACACTATAATTTTATTAAAGCATACTACATTTAAAATCTGTAAGGTTAAGCGCTTTCATCTATCACATAGACTTCTTCAGAACATCAGCTCAACTTACACACTGATTTAAATAAGCCAGTCAATTACTAAAACCAATCAAACAATTAAAAACTGCCATCATCTTCTTAAAGTGCTCTGTGCAAACTAAAATTCATATTAGGTTCATAGGTTGATGCTAGGCTATCTGCCCTAGGGCATTTACAAGCCTAGCCAGAGTGTGTTTGGCTTTTGCCACCCTTTTTAGATTAGTTGACTGTGCCTCTGTATAGTAGGTCACAGAAGATAGCCCATTTAAGGTTAGTTTACTGTGCCTCTGTCTAGTAGTGACACAGAAGAGATCCCCGGGGTAAATTTACGATCTCCCATCCAAACGTCAAGATTCTTCTCGAAGAGGGTCATTGAGGGGCTCTGTCTAACATGGATTGGGATTTTGTTCCAGAGTGAGGGGAGCCTCTGGGATATGAATCTGTCCCTCCAGCATGTTCTATTTATTTCTGTGCTGAGGTTTAAGTCACTGGAGTGTGTAGCTCTGATGGATTTGGATTTCTTGAGGTGGAGCATGTCCATTAATTCTGGGTTGGACATGGCTTTATACGTCAGGCACAGATTGCCTCTGAGTAGGCGGTAAGCAACTGAGTAGAGCTGGAGTTTCTTTAGCCTAACTGCGTAGGGCATCTGTTTGAGTCCCTTGATCCTCTTGGTGAGGTACTTTTGGGGTCTTTCTAGTTGTAGCAGGTGTCGGGTAAGGTACATCCCAAATGGGGCATTGTATTCAATTATGGGCCTGATGAGTGATGAGTAGAGGGGCACAATGACCTCTCTTGATCTAGATGTGAACCCCTTCGTAATAAGGTGGGCTATATAGAATGTCTTTCTAACCACTTTGGCAATGTGATTGTCAAAGGAAAGATTGCAGTCTACTTGGGTCTCTAAATCCCTAATTACTTCATCCGTACTTAATGGATTACCACCTATGTGGTAATTTGTGGGCACTTGTTTTTCCCAAAGGGGATGACTATGCACTTTTTGGCATTTAGCTTTAAGCCATGGCTCTGGCACCAGTTATCCGTCTCTGTGAGACCTTTTTGGAGGATGCTTGTGTCAGCCGGCGAGTTGATTATGGCCCCCAGTTTGCAGTCATCTGCAAACTTTGTCAGCCGTAGTCCTCCTATGTTAGCCTGTACCTCAGAGAAATATATACCGAACAAGAGAGATCCCAGGACTGAGCCTTGTGGGACGCTACTTGTAACTGGTTTAGAGTCTGACATGGCACCTGCAATTCTGACCATGTGGGTTCTATCCCTAAGCCAGTTTGCAACCCATCTTGTGACATAGGGGTTGATATTTAAGCTGGTGAGCTTATTTATGATGCCCGAGTGGGGTATTGTGTCGAAGGCTTTTGCAAGGTCAAGGTAGGCTGTGTGGAGTACCTTCCCTTTGTTTATGGCCTTGGTGACTGTTTCAAAGAAATCGACCACGTGTAAGAGTCAAGATCTGCCCTTAACAAAGCCGAATTGGGTAGGATACAGTGTTTGGAGGTTCCCAATGTCTTTGTTTATGAGTTCCATGATGATACGCTCCATAGCTTTGCAGACCAGGCTAGTTAGGCTTATAGGGTGATAGTTTCCGTGGTCCGTTGTGGCACAACCTTTATGGAGTGGGACCACTGTTGCTGTACTCTATTCTTTGGGTACATATCCTGTTGTAAGGCTGAGACTGAACAGTGATTTTAAGTGAGGGTTTAGTTCTTCTTGGAGCTCATCTAAAACGCAGCCCGGGACACCGTCCGGTCCCATTGATGCTGTGTTTTTTGCTTTGGAGATGGCGGCTCTCACCTGTGCATCTGTGATGTCAGGGAGGCTACACTCTGTTGGGATAGTCATTTGCTCATTTGGGGGGGAGGGAGTTTGCACTGAACCTGTCTGCCAGGATGTTGGCAATGTCTGTGGGTTCAGTGTATTTTTTGTCATTTTGCACTGACTCAGAGCATATCTGGGAGTTTCCACCCAGGTTTCTGACATAACTAAAGAAGGCCTTGTGATTATCTTTAGCGTCTTGTGCAATTTTTCTTTCGAAGCTAGCCTTAGATTTTATGAGGGATCATAGTTTCTTGCTAGTACTGACCAGAGTTGCCTTCCCTTTCAGTGATTTTCCTCTGTTATGTAGTAGCTTCCTCCTCCTGTTGTACAGCTTATTTATGGCTGGGGTCCACCAGACAGGTCTCCTGCCTTTGGAGGAGTGTGTCTTGGTTTTATTTGGGATAGCACAATCCATGCATTCCTCTAGGTATCCATAGAATGCATTTGTAAAGGATTCTGCGGTTTGGGCCGTATTTTCCGCTGGCCCTGTGGCTTTGAAGGATTCCACCTCGGTTTTGAGAAGTGGGAAGTTTGCTTTTGACCGTGGTTTCTTTTGCTGGGGGTAGGGACAGGATATGGATGTCCATAGTGATTAATTTATGGTCATATCTTACCAATGAGGGGTATACCTCTGGTATGGAACATAGTCTCCCCATGTTGGTGATGATCAGGTCCAATATGTTTTCCCTCTTGTGGGAATGGTGACCAGATGTTCCATAGCATTTGAGTTTATAAATTCTAGGAACAGTTGGGCTAGGGTGTTGGGGCTTCAGTAGTGCTCCCAGTCTATGTTTGGGTAGTCACCCAATATATAATGGTGTTTGGAGAGACCTTCATATTCTCCAGTGTCTTCAGGAAAGCCGAGTGGGATTCCTGAGTTTGGGAGGGTGGTCTGTAGCAGGCTACAAACTGGAAGGCAGTTTTGCCCACTGTTAGTTGCACATGGATGGTCTCAGATTCTTTGTGCAGTGCCACTAGCCTGGAGGTATGGGTATCTTTGATGAATATGGATACTCCCCCTCCTCTTGTGGTTCGGTCCGAGTTTTGGGGCCGAAAAGCATGGTATGAGGTATAGCCTGGTAGTGCTGGGGTGCTATCGGGAGCCTTGAACCAGGTTTCTGTTACTGCACTGATATCGATATTCTCTATACTGAGGAGAGCCTCGAGGGAGTGCATCTTGAGGTTTAGACTTCTGGCGTTGAGCAGCATTACCCTTAGTTTCTTTTTCTTTGTGTTGTCTAAGGAGGTGGGTTTGACTTTTGAGCCTTGCCTAAAAAAGGCACTATGGGGGTGGCAAGAGCCTTGGCCAGTATTCAAAAACCCAGGGGTAACCGGCGCAAGCCGTCTCCAGCGAAGCAACGTGGCTTGTCAAGCATGGCATCCCAGGCTGACAGACACTGGATCCCCTTTGAGTGACACCAATACTTTAGACAATTGTTGAAATTGATCATTTTGTCTTTATACTGTGGTATCATTCTTGCTGAGGGTAAGATGCTACTCAAGGTCAGGGTCATACCGGCCTGGGCCACATGATCAGAGAGCTCCTCTATGTCTCTCTTCATGTAATCCAGGGAGGTACATCTCGGGTCATTCACACCAGCATGGACAATGACGGAGTCATATTTGTACTTGCTTTGGAGTGACCTGGGTGCTTGTGTTATGTGGCGGATCCTAGCACCCGACAGGCAGCTTACAGTGACCTTCTCCTTGTTCAGCCTGGTGAGAGGGACGTCAGTGTGTCTGACAATAGAGTCACCTATTACAAGTGTATTAAGTGTGTTGTTTAGCCTTAAGGGCTGTGACTGTGTGGCACACTGACTTTGTGAACTATGTGATACGTGGGTATTGTTGTGGGATAGCGGTTGCTTGGATGTCTGCTTTGGAGGTCTCTGTTGCTTGGGCAACTTTGCTTTTATTTAGAGCCTCCGAGTATGTTTTTGTGTGTTTGTGTTTGTTTTGCTGTTGCGATAGGTCTATGTGAGACTGGATTTGTGGTGGGTATGATTACCTTCTCCTCCAGACTGTGACCATGCCAGTACTATGTTGAGAGAGCTCAGCCTCCAGTTTGGCTATATAGTTGCATCTCTCACATATATTTGAGCTTGTTGGGAAGCGGAGAGGGTGGTCTGTGTATATAAGGCAGTTGTAACATTGCCTCAAGATTCCCATATTCACCAGCTGGACTAGAGAGTAAACCTGAAACTGACTTTTGGACATGCCAGAATAGTATAAAAAATTACTTTTTGACTTGATCAAAAAGGACCAATAGGGAGCCAAGTACTTAAAGGGAGTATAAGAGGGTGTAGTGCTTTAGTTTATTAGTGCTTACTTATAAGACACTTATCCTAGCTACTGCTGGGTTTTAGAAGGAAAATAGAGTGCTTACTTTGAGATTTGGAACAGTTCTAAGGGAAAAAGTGAAGAGCAGACTTTGTGGAGCCGGGAATAGTTTAAACCTGATTAAGCGGCGCTGCCCAATGCTGCGCTATGTGCAAAAACACGCAAAAGAGGGTTTTAAGAGAGGGGGATCAAGGAGTTTGGAATTGACCCAAACTGGCCAGTAAAACTACAGTTTCTAGGCAGTAACCACTCCCACGGGGGCAGGCAGGCTGTTCAGTGTTTACCACTGCCACTGATGAACACAGAGACTTCCCTTTAGCCCAAGCAAGCAATGGCCTCCAAGAAACTTACAAACAGTTCAGAACAGCAAATCTGTAACTGAACTTTTTTTAAATTTCAGAAAGTGGGAAAAAAGCAAGATTTTTTTGTTTTGTTTAAAGATAGCAGAGATACACAAGTAGCAACAAGTTAGAACAGTGCAGTAAATGACCCCACACTTGAGTGCTAGGCCACAGACAGGTAAAATGCAAGTTTTAAGAAAAAAACGATTTTAAAATAAGTGCAACACAGGAAATGCAGTAAACAGGCTCTAGATGTGTTCTAAATACAGTTTCCAATACAGATATCGAGTTTAGCAAACTGGAAAATGCCAAAAAGTAGGCAGCAATGCAGAAATCTTAACAAATAATCTGAAGAAAAATGCTTAAAATCTCAAAAATGGCTCCTTTCTTCTCTCAGCGTTTTCTCCTCTTGGTGGGTGCTTCAACAACTGCCAACAACAACATGGTTTAAAAGTACATATCAATTGTATCATACATGTTACAGTTAGGGTGAATATTTGTAGACATAAATAAATGCATAAAATACTATAAAAATCAATATTTTGCTTCCAGAATGACCTTCATTGATATGCCATCATTTATCCCAGGATGGACAGTAGAATTCAATAGTATTTGCCATCTAGTTTCTTTCTCATTTAACTTCTTGGTAATACTACCACCTCTTGGATTTCTTCTTACTTGCTCAAGGATGGCAAATTTAAATTCAACACATCAGGACATTTTTGTAAATGCCTGTATAAAGCATTTGTTTCATCTCCTTTCTTTATAGAATAAAAATGATTGTATTTCCTGTTTCTAAGACACCTGTCAGTTTTTCCCACATAGAAACAGGGGCATGTGGTGCACTTAGCCAAGTATATCACATGCTGGGTACGAAAGTTGCCATTCTGGAAATACACAACATTTTCCAACTTTATCTGTGCAGTTTCCATGATAGCGTGGCACTGATTACAGTTGCCACATTTACGTGTTCCCCCCTCCCTAAAATTATTACAGTCCTCAAATTCCAGTATGGCTTCAGTAAGCCATCCGACAGCAGATCTTCTGAAAAAACGTAAAGATAAAGACAGAGACAGACCACACAGGTCCAAACCTACCAACGACACTTCCGTTAAGCTAGTCATTAGTTCTCCGGTCCTCAGTGAGGCACTTTCACAGCCCCTGATGCCCACTTCTATTGATTCGCAGGCTGCTACTGAGACCCTTTCAGATTCCAGTATGCTGCAAAACTCTTCTTCGACTAAGGATCCTGCGGTCGTCTCAACCTTGGATGGGTCCGGAGCCACTGAGCAGGCACCGGCTTCCAAGGAAGTCCTTTGCCCTACTGAGTCTCAACACAAACCATGTTCTTTCATGACTACTGTTCTTTTTAAAACTACCGAGTTTCTTAGGTCCTGGGTACGAACCACACCCAGAAACCGACGACCCACTCTCAGGCACCTGCTACCTTGCCTCAGTCTCTAATTAAAATGGCGGAAGACCTTATCATGCTAATCTGGAGAAGCCAAGCTACCCCCTCCAAAAGGAAAAGAGATTTGCCCCCTATAGTTTTGTCAAGAGTCAGATGAATCTGATGCATCTGAATATGAAGACAAGCAACCCTTCCCCACTTATGAGGATTCTGATGCAGAGGATTCCATTCCTTCAGCCTCTCCCCCAGAGGATTTTTCCTTTGGGGAAACCCTGCATACCTTAAGGGAGCATTTCCAATGGGAGAGTCAGGACTACCCTCAGTCTGAAAGGAGACTCAGAGAATTCCTAAATCTTCCATAACTCAGAGGTTTGGCCATCCCCCCAGTTCTGGATGTTGTGGAGGATGTTTTCCTCAAATTCAACTTGACTCCTGCTCCCAGGAAACCAGACAAGGTACTATAGAGTCCTTGACTCACACACATATCTTTTTAAGAATCCTACAGCTGACCCTGAGGTCATTTCTCAAGGGCCAAAAGGAATTAAAGCAACCTCTACTAAGAATCCCACCCCCCTCAGACAGGGATTCATGAGCATTGGACAGATGGGGGTAAGAAAGTATACACCTCAGCTACTCTTGCTATCAGGGCACTAAACTGTCAGGTTCAGTATGCTGAAATTTCAGTAACATACCTTGGAACTCCTTAAGCAAAGCATGTCTTCCTTTCCTGCTTGGGCAGAATCTAAAGATTACAAGAGTTAATGCATTCTGCTAGTCAAGTAATTAAACACAACTTGCACTGTGGTTTTGACGCCCTAGATGCTTCTTGCAGGGCTGCAGTCAATGGATCTGTCATTAGAAGGCATGCATGGCTTAAGGAACAGCCCCTGCCACATCAAGTCAAATCTAAATTGTTGAATACCCCTTTGCACAAAGATAATTTATTCGGCACTAAGGCAGAAGAGGTCTTAAAAAAGATGGAAGAAAAAGAAAAATCTATGCAAACAGTTAAGTATTTCTTGCAGGTCCAGCCGGCATTGCCCCTCCAAACACTGGTCTTTACCTGCTCCCAGTAAACCAGCCCAGCCTAGGCCCCTTGAAAGCAGAACACCCCCCCCCCCCCCGACAGCAGCCCTAGGGAATGCAGAGGTCTTAAGCAGTTGACTACCTCCACTTCAAAACCAGGGAGTTCTAAGCCACCACCTTATGATAAAAACTCTCAATGACTCATCTCCTCCACCCCCTCCATCTGCCCACCTTCACTTACCCCTAGGAGGAAAACTCCTTTCACTCAAGCACCTGGGCCTCCTTTACCACAGACCACTGGGTTCTGAACATTGTGTCTCAGGGATACAAACACCCTTCCAACCCCAAAAGGGTTCCCGGATCTACCAGCAAATAAGTGGGCAGAGGCTCAAAAGCAAATCTTTTCCCCACTCTCTATGAGGGCAGTAGAGCACATTCCTGCAGAACAGATAGGCCAAGGTTTCTGCTCCAGATTCTTCGATCTATCCATTCTAAACACCTTCCTGGTAATCCCAAAATTCAAAATGCTCACCCTCCAGCAGCTGCTACCCATGCTCTCCAAGGACGCTTGGCTAGCCACCCTAGATCTAAAAGAGGCCTACTTCCACATTCCTATCAGGGAATCATGCAGGAAATATCTCCGCATCAGGACAGAATCTCAACAATTTGAGATCTCTGCACTTACTTTTGGCTTATCTACTGCTCCCAGAGTTTTCACAAAATGTCTGGCTCCTGCCATTGCCTTTTGCAGACAAAGAAATATTCAGATTTACCCATACTTAGATGACTGACTTATTCAGGCAGACAGCCAGGAGAAGCTGCTCAATCACCTGTTCTTTGTAAAGAGCTTACTAACATCCCTAGGGTACACAGTCAACAAAAAGAAATCCAAACAGGTGCCCACCCAAAGGATAATCTTCCTGGGAGTCCAAGTCTGGATACAGCTTCCAAGATGGTATACCTTTCACCAGGGAAACAAATTTTCCTGACAAACTACTTCTCTCAGCTAGCCACCAGACCCCAGCTAACTGTAAGGAAAATCCTGCAAGCTCTGGGGTTCATGGCATCTTGCATACTACTCATTCCATATGCCAGACTGCATATGAGGAAACATCAGTGGTACCTAAAGAGCCTTTTTTTGCCAACACTGTCAAGACCTGGAAACTCTTCTACCTATAATTCCTTGCCTCAGAAAAGATTTTCTTTGGTGGGCAACAGCATGCTTCCACAACAAGGGAATGCCTTTCTCCCCACCCCCCTCTGCCCAGACCCTCACCACAAATGCACGAGACTATGCTTGTGGTGCACACCTGGACGTCAGGTGCATACAGGGCCAATGGAGCCCACAGCAAATCCCTCTGCACATCATTCAAAAAGAGAGAATGGCTGTGCAGCACACCTTGATAGCTTTCAAGCCCATTCTCTCTCCAGGGCTCTCCTGATCAAAACAGACACCACCACTGTGATGTGGTACATCAACAAGCAGAGAAGGACTCACTCCTACCCTCTATGCAGGCTCGCCATGACCCTTTGGCACACAGCCTCTTCCATGCAACTACACCTGCTAGCACAATTCCTACCAGGCTCTCTCAACTCTCTGGCAGCCCAATTAAGCAGAAATCTTCTGGACCCACATGAGTGGCAACTCAACAGAAGTACCTTCACCCTAGTAACTCAGAAATAGGGAACCCCGAAAGTCAACCTCTTTGCCTCCCACGCCAACCATCAGCTCACCAAATTCTGCACCAGGGAGCATCACTGCATGCCTTGGAAAGTGGATGCCCTGTCCTTCCCCTGGGTCAGTCTATCAGTCTATGCCTTTCCTCACCTACCTCTCATCCCCAGGGTACTGCTCAGAATAAGGGAGGAAAAAAGAAGGACCATTCTCATAGCTCCAGAGTGGCCCGGGCAGCACTGGTACCCCTTGCTGCGCAGCCTGTCCTCACTACCCCCATGGCATCTTCCTCAGATTCCAAACGTCCTGACCCAGAGGGAAGGGGAGTTCTTGCATCCCCAATTGCAGACACTCAGTTTGGCAGCTTGGATTATTTCCTTATCCCGAACCAATCTGCCAACCTCAGTAAACAGGTTCTGGATGTTATCCATGAGGCCAGATGTCCTAGCACCAGAAAGTCTTATGCTGATAAATGGAAAAGTTTCTGCACCTGGATCTAGGCTAAGGGAGCCAATACTGCACAGCCCTCCCTCCCTCCCATCCTGGATTACTTAGCTGACCTACTACACAGTGGCCTCTCTTTCACCTCTATAAAGATTCATGCCTCTGCTATTTCTGCTTATTTTCCCACTGAGCAGCCCCTTTTCTCACACACTTTGATCAAACCATTCCTAAGAGGGGCTAGCAACTTGAGGCCACCCAGATGGGCACCAGTACCAGCTTGGGACCTTAACTTTGTCTTGGAAAAGCACACACTGCCCCCTTTCAAACCAGCTCCTTCTGCAGAGCTAACATTTCTCTCCTGGAAGACAGCATTCCTTCTGGCCATCACTTCAGCCAGAAGAGTCTCTGAGATGCAAGCACTCATGGCTGTGGAACCCTTCATCATCTTTCATGCAGACAGGGTATCCCTCAGAACTGACCCATCCTTCATGCCCAAGGTGGTTTCCAGTGTGTCTCTCAACTAATCCATTCATTTGCCCGCCTTTTTCCTAATCCCCAGAACAAGGGGGAAAGGATTCTTCACTCTCTAGATGTGCACAGACAGCTCAGATTCTATCTAGACAGGACTAAATCCTTCAGAAAGTCTGATCAATTGCTGGTTAGCTTTGCTACAGGGGCAGAAGGCAAAGCCATCTCCAAACAACCATTTCCAAATGGATAGCACACTGCATCCATTTCTGCTACAAACAGCATGAAAAGCCTCCCCCCAAGGGGGTCAGGACACACTGCACCAGAGCAGCCTCCACCTCTGTGGCTTTCCTCAGAGGAGTCCCCACCAGGGACATCCTGGAGGCTGCCACCTGGACATCTGTTCACACTTTTACCAAGCATTACCACCTGCCTCTCTTCTCCAAATCCAGGGCAGGGTTTGCCTCTGCAGTCTTGCAGGGCATCCTAGCCAGCCCCTAGTTTCATTGACTGCCTCCACCCTTTTCTTCAGCTTTGGGAATCAACCCAAATGTGATGACTGCAACAGTGAAACACGAAGAACATAGTACAGTTGTGTATACTTGCCATAAATGTAGATGTTCGAGTGTATTCACTGTTGCAGTGTTGGTTTCCCTCCCTTCATCCCCCTTTCTTCTCTTTTTCCTTTTATTACCATTCTAACTTGTTCTCCTTTCCTTTCAAGGGACTTATTGGTATTTATTTTTTACTGGTGGGGGTTCTTCCACCAGACCCTGGCCTCCTTCTTGGGGTCTCCTGACAGGTTAGGGCAAGAAAAACTGATCTAATGGCATCGGCTGCCTTACTTTATACTACTGACCACCTGACGTCAGTCTTCAACTGACAGCAACCAACACAGAAATACTAAGTCTCTGGTATTTGGACCGGCCGAGGGCTACCCTGGCAGGGATAACCCAAATATGATGACTGCAACAGTGAATACACTCGAACATCTATATTTATGGTAAGTGTACACAACTATACTTTGCTTTTTTCTGTGTGCTGTAGTGTTAGAAATTGTAGGAGTTAGTTAGAGCCCTGTTATATGTATATATAAAATGTATTTATTTATTTACATTTGTTGACCGGGAATGTCCAACTGGACGCAGGTCCATTTTCAGCGGAGGCCCAGGGAGAAAGCTCCACAAATTAAAATATTACAGACATAGTTACAGATGAAGAATTCTAGCAATTAAAATATTACAAACATAGTTACAGATGAAGAACATAGTACATTCAGTAGATAACTAACATCTGTTCTATCCACGAAGTCATAGCAGATATTAACAATTGTTACAATAATAAGTTACTACCATATAATAAGTAGATAGGCATGGAAGTATCAGAGTTTGTTGTAATCAAAGGTAGTTTGTGGGGTGGAAGATGGAGTGGGAGAAGTTAGAGGGAGAGTTACAAGGGCATAGCTAGCATGTTTTTAGGTGCACTTTAAGTAAAGCTTTGAAGTGGGTGCATGATGGTAGAGAAGTTATTGTGGGGGGAGGGTGTTCCATAATTTGGCTATAGCGCTGGAGAATAGTGCATCTCCAGTGTTATTGGCTCTAGTAACCTGTAATTGATTTTTGTTGCTGGATCGTAGTGGTCTGGTGGTGAGATAGGGTTGGCTTTTTCATAGCCAATCTTATAGTGTGCTTTTGTCTGTTAATTGTTGCATTATTGTATAACCATGTCTCAACAAGGGAAAGTTAAGTCTGAGTTCAAGAAGTGTCCCAAATCTGGACAAAAGATGTCTATTACAGATGGTCACATGAAGTGTGTTTATTCCAAAAACCAAGAAGAGCCAAACAAACCAAATAAACGAATGAGAATACTGGCAGGTAGAGTTTCAGGAGGCACAAATCACAAAGGTGATATTACAAACGAAAATGTAATGCAAAACAAAAACACAAATCAACACGTGAGCACTTTCATTAAACAAGTGTTAACTTCATCAGACACCATTAAAATACAAAACAACCATATAAATAAACGTAAAATCAATCTGATTGGGTAAGAAAAAGGGGGGACAGCTGAGTAATTACTAGAATAAAAACCATTAGTTAACCTCTTGATAGCTATGTTATAACTAGAACTGTTGTGTCTTAAAACAAGTAAGGCTAAAATTTATGATTGTGCGTGTGTTACTGTTCACATGCATGTATCCAAAAGTAATTATAGCTAAAAGTAAAGCTAAAACCTTATGGTAATTCTTCACATGATACTAATATGCTTTGTCAGGAATTAATACAAGTAAAAGTGCTTGTGAATATGCTTTAAGATATTTTATTCCTTTCCAGGGCTTTTAATTTTAATACAAGAGTGATGGACGTCCTATCATTAATTCCAGGCCATCTGTCTGCATGTAGTAGGATTTGCCACCTAAGCTCCTTTAGCTGGAGTCCCCTGGGCTTCTTATCACTAATGTCTACATGGTCAGTTGCCATAAACGTAAAATTCTGGCCAGTGTTATCTTGAATGTGCTTTGCTAATGCGTTGTTGATATTTTTCTTTCTTATGGCATAATTGTGGTCATAAATCCTGGTACTAAGTTTTCTTTCTGTTTTGCATACATAAAATGTTAGGCATTGGTCACATGTAGCCATGTAGACAACTGCCGTGGTGTGGCAATTATGTTTTCCTTTTACGTGGCCTACATGGCCAACATGGCCAACATGTGAGCAATGCCTAGCATTTTATGTAGGCAAAACAGAAAGAAAACTTAGTACCAGGATTTATGAACACGAGGTTCATCTGCATATCAGTGTCCTACAGATGAGTGGTACTACTAGCGTTGCAGTCCTTTCAAGACTTTCTTCCTCTAGGGACTATTACAATACAGATGGATAACATGTCAGTGGTCTGGTATATAAACAAACAAGGAGGAACCCGATCCTACCCCCTATGTCGAGAGGCCCTGAGGGTATGGCAGTGGGCAATATCCACCCAGCGCTTTCTGGTAGCAACGCACATCCCGGGGAGATCCAATGTGATAGTGGACAAATTGAGCAGAGCCATTTTATTGCCTCAGGAGTGGTCCCCGAAAGAAAAAGTAGTGGAAAGTATATTTGGCAGATGGGTCCAGCCTTGCTGCGACCTTTTTGCAACCCCCACCAACACCAAATGCAGCAACTACTTTGCCCTAATCCCCAATCTGGGGGATACCTCAAGGGATGCACTCGTACACAGTTGGCCCCTGGGTCTCTTACATGCTTTTCCTCCATTTTCTCTGATACCCAAATTCCTACGGAAAGGCAGGACTCTGGGAAGGACCCTCATTCTAATATCCTCTTATTGGCCTCATCAGATTTGGTTCCCCTTTCTTCAGCCTCATCTGTTGGAAGAACCATGGATCCTGGACCCAGTTCCAAATCTTCTTCTTCATTCATCAGGGGCTTTTCATCCTTCACTTCATACTCTTCAGATTGACAGCTTGGCTGCTCCAATTCCAAGAATAGCCAGGTTCCACAAACTGTCACCTGCAGCTCAGAACATCCTAATTTCCTCTCATAAGTCATCTACCAGGAAGCTATACCTTAGTAAATGGAAACGATTTTCCATATGGGCATCCCAAAACAATGTTGACCCATATTTGGCTTCATTTTCATCCATTTTAGAGTTTCTGACCAAGCTATTTAATGAAGGGGCAGCTGCATCAACCATTAGGGTTCAATTGGCAGCAATTTCTAATTTTCATATTGGCGATCAGGGGGCTTCTATCATGTCGATAGACTTTCTATAGCCTTCCTTATGAGGACTATTCATTTGAGACCACTTATTAGATCTCCAGCTACACCATGGAACCTAAATTTTGTTCTTTCCCAGATCATCTTGCCCCCTTTTGAGCCAGCATCATCCTGTGACTTGAAATACTTATCATGGAAAACCATCTTTCTAGTAGCTATTACTTCTGCTCAAAGGGTCTCGGAATTACATGCCTTGTCCGTCAAACCCTCACACTTGATTTTTCACAATGACAGAGTCTCACTGAGAACAAATCTTTCATTTTTACCTAAGGTTTGTTCTGAGACAAACCTCAACCAGACTAGAATTACCTGTGTTTTTTCCCAAATATACTAACAAGATGGAACATATGCTGCACAAACTTGACGTCCATAGGGAACTTTGATTCTATTTAGACAGGACTAAGGACTTGAGAAAATCAGAACAGCTTTTTGTCTCCTTTTCAGATTCAAAGATGGGTACCCCGTTGGTAAAAAACACTGTCAAAATAGTTGTCAGATTGTATTTTCTTCACATACAGCTCTGGGCACATGCCACTAAATCATAAAGTTAAGGCCCACTCAACTAGAGCTGTTTCCACATCTTCAGCCTTTCTGGCAAAGCTACCTATAGAGTCCATTTGTGCAGCGGCCATGTGGTCTACACCTTATACCTTTATCACTCATTATAAATTGGATAGGGCCTCCAGGGACAGGGCCTCCTTTGGTTCCATGGATGTCCTTCAAGGATGCATCTGCAGTCTTTACAAATGGGTTGTCCTGTCGTCAGGCAGCCCTTCGGTCGGCCGGATTCCAAAGTCTGGGTCTGGCTTCGGCTGGTGTCGCACTTCACCCGACGTCATGGCGGCAGTCATTCGGGTATAAAGGCATCAGCCGACGCCATTTTCCTCAGTCTTTCTTGCCGCGTGGCGCCCGAAGCAGAAGCTGTTCGCAAGTGCCGGTCGGTCAGATCCAGAGATTACTACTACCGAATACTACTTCGAAGACTTCTATAAAGCTAAGTACCCCGTTGGGGACGCTTTCTTGCCTCAGCCGATGTCAGAGAAAGTTAATAACTGTTTATCTTGTGGGAAACAAATACCTCATAAAGATTTCCACTCCTATTGCATACATTGTTTAGGCCCAGACCACGACGTAGCAGCTTGTCTAGCCTGTGCTTCTTTTAACCGACGGATGCTTAGACGTCGCTTGGACTTTGCTGAACAGATTTTCGGCTCCGATTTTGACTACATTATGCCGTCGGATCCTCCGATTACGCAAATAACCAAAAGCGAAAGAAAGGACCGACACTCGCGGTCCGCGGTTTCGGCCGAAACGCGGTTAAGCAAACCACGAGTGTCTCGGTTTCGGCCGAAACCGAGCAAGCGGTTCTTTCTTCAGCCGATAACTTGCCTTCTACCGAGGCCTCTTCTAACCTGGTAGAAACGGCTTCTGAAATCCAACCTTCTGTTGCGATTTCACAGGATTTATCAGACACCATTCCCCTAGATATTTCTACCCCTGCACGTGGAGCTGCTAGGCCTCCTCCAGCTATGTCTATTAAGGCCTTTGCCAGGGCTAAAGCAGCCAAAGCATCAAAACCTGTGCCTGCCAAGCCCCCCTCTCACAGGCCCAGCACCAGCTCCCATATGCTTTCTTTGGCAGAGGATCTCATCTCTTTAATTCGTGGAGCCCAGCCTCATCCTGACAGGGCCTCTCTCCCTCCTCCAGAAAAGAGGCCTAGAGCAGAGCCCCCTGAGCCAGTAGCCACAGATGATTCCTCTGATGACTCAGATCATACCGACCCTCCTGAGGCTTCTTATTCTCCTTACGAAGACTCTGATGCTGAGGAGTCCATCCCTTCAGCCTCTCCTCCTGAGGAATTTTCCTTTGGGGAAACCTTGCATGCTATGAGGGAACAATTTCAGTGGCAGGGCCAAGATTTCTCAGACTCTAGAAAAAGGCTTAGGACCTTTCTACACTTGCCACAGCATAGGCCTTTAGCTATACCCTCCAAGAATTGGTCCTTTCCGGACTCCTCTAAGGCACAAAGAGGCAGGAATAGGCGCTCTAGAGGCAGAAACCAATCCAGGGGTACCTACAGGGGTCGCCAGTGGCAGGGTAACAACCAACGAGGCACGGATACAGCCACCACCACTACAACAACTCAATCACAGTGACTTGGCGGTGTGACCGCCTACCAGGGAACAACTAGAAGCACCCTTAGGCGGAAAGCTAACATTATTTTCAAGACACTGGCACTGCATTACAAGAGAAAAATGGATTTTGCAGACTATAGACAAAGGTTACAGGTTCCATTTCCATACACTACCAGGAAAGAGATGAATGCCAAACCTACCACCTTCTCAAAGGGCAGAAGCTCTAAAACAAATATCTCAATTATTAAGAATGAGAGCTGTGGAAAAGGTACCATTTATAGAGCAAGGGAAGGGATTTTACTCCAGGCTCTTCCTGGTACCAAGAAAAGAAAACAAATGGAGACCTATTCTAGACCTGTCCGCTTTAAACACATTCCTCATTGTTCCAAAATTCAAAATGCTGACCCTACAGCAGCTTCTTCCCATGCTGGGCAAGGAGTCTTGGCTGGTAACTCTAGATCTCAAGGAGGCATACCTGCACGTCCCCATAAGACCAATTTGCAGAATATACCTCAGATTTCTTGCAGGATCAGAGCATTATCAATTCTCAGCATTGCCCTTTGGCTTATCTACTGCCCAGAGTGTTCACGAAATGCCTGGCATCAGTAATCGCTCATTGCAGACTTCAGGAATTCAAATCTATCCCTACCTGGATGACTGCCTGATACAAGCGGACAACAAAACAAACTAACAGAAGACTTACAAAGAGTCATCTACCTGCTGCAAGCCCTGGGATATACAGTCAATACAAAAAAGTCAAGGCTGATTCCATCCCAAAGAATAACCTTTCTGGGTGCAGAACTGGACACATCAAAACAAATGGCATTTCTAACTGCAGAAAAGAAAGAGCAACTTCCTCTCTACTTCTTGGCATTAACAAAGCAGAGCCATCTAACTGCAAGAAAAGTGCTACAAGCTCTAGGCTTCATGGCATCCTGCATAATACTGGTACCTCATGCCAGGCTGCATATGAGAAAGCTACAGTGGTACCTAAAGAATTTGTGGTCTCAGCACAGCCTAGAAACCAAAATTCCAATGATCCCATGCCTGAAGCAAGAGTTCTTATGGTGGGCTCAGGCCTGTCAATCAAACACAGGACTGCCCTTCTGCAGAAAGTCAACCAAGACAAACCATCACGACAGATGCC
Organism: Protopterus annectens; assembly: GCF_019279795.1. Lineage (NCBI taxonomy): Eukaryota > Metazoa > Chordata > Ceratodontiformes > Protopteridae > Protopterus > Protopterus annectens. Next base: position 1,559,641,927 of record NC_056729.1, on the reverse strand, counting down.
TCAGACCTCGGTTGGGGGGCACACATGATGGGCAAGTGCTTTGCTTTCAAGGCCTATGGACTCAAGACCAGCTGCATCTGCACATAAATCTAAAAGAAATGATGGCAGTAAAATTGGCAATCCAGGCATTCAGACCTTTTCTCCAAGAAGGCCAGTTGATGATAAGGACAGACAACACCACAGTTATGTGGTACATCAACAAACAGGAAGGCACACGCTCATACCCTCTATGCCGGTTGGCACTGGACCTATGGGATGTGGCTCTGAGCTACAACATTCAGTTACAGGCAATTTATGTACCAGGGAAGGAAAACATTCTAGCAGACATATTAAGCAGAACTAAAACAGATGCCCACGAATGGATGCTGCATCTGGACATCTTCAAAACCATCACAAGAGAATGGGGATTACCACACATAGACTTGTTTGCATCCCCTTTCAATCACCAGTTGAAGAAATTCTGCACAAGGACTTACCACCCACTTGCTTGGAAGGTGGACTCCCTATCCTTCAGTTGGAAAAGCCTGACAGCATACGCATTCCCACCACTTCCTTTGATGCACAAGGTGCTTCTCAAGATCAAAGAGGAACGTCCGAGGATCATTCTGATAGCCCCAGACTGGCCAAGACAACATTGGTATCCACTGCTGAGGAGCATGTCCGGGAACAAATATGGACACTGCCCTGATCCCATTACTGCTGACACAGAACAACTAAAACATTCTGCATCCAAACCTAAAAACTCTGCAGCTAACTGCCTGGAACATTACATAACAGCAATTAACCCAAATTTATCCCAAAGGGTTAAAGACATAATCCTGGAGGCTCGTAGACCTTCAACAAGAAAGAATTATGCAGCAAAATGGAAAAGATATCTCATCTGGAGTACTGCAAAGGGGCAAGATGTGACACTGGTGAACATAGCCAACATCCTGGAGTACTTGGCGGAGCTCTTCCATACAGGCCTGTCCTATTCCTCCATCAAGATACATGCATCAGCTATTTCAGCAGAGTACAGCTTGGATCCTCCTGTCTTCTCGCATCCTCTGCTCAGACAGTTTCTGAGAGGAATTAAAAATGTAAAACCTCCCAGGAAACCTCCATTGCCAGCATGGGACTTGAACTTTGTGCTAGAAAAACTGACTCTACCTCCTTTCGAACCAGCAGCTACAGCAGAATTGCAATACTTATCCTGGAAGACTGCTTTCCTGCTGGCAATAACTTCAGCAAGAAGGGTCTCTGAACTACAAGCATTAATGGCAGTACAACCCTTCCTGATCTTCCATCAAGATAGAGTGTCCATGAGAACAAATCCTACATTTATGCCTAAGGTGGTATCCCGAGTCTCTTTAAATCAGGCTATCCACCTTCCTACATTCTTCCCCAATCCACAGAACAGGGGAGAAAAGCTCTTACATACCCTGGATGTACACAGACAATTACGCTACTACCTGGACAGGACAAAAAACAATAAAAAAACTGACCAGCTTCTGGTAGCATATGCAACAGGAAAAGAAGGAAAACCAATTTCTAAACAGACAATCTCCAAATGGATAGGAAATTGCATTAGATTTTGTTACTCCTACCATAGAAAGAAAACTCCAGAGAACATCAGGCCTCACTCCACAAGGGCTACAGCCACTACTACAGCTTTCTTACGAGGGGTGGCTACCAAGGACATTATAGAGGCTGCTACTTGGACCTCCGTGCATACATTTGCCAAGCATTATAATTTACCTCTATACTCTAGATCCCGTGCTGGTTTTGCCACTGCTGTTCTGCAAGGGATCCTGACTACACCATAATCTATTCTCATTTCCTCCTCCCCTAGTTTAGCTATGGTATTCTACCCATTTGTAAAGACTGCAGATGCATCCTTGAAGGACATAGTACAGTTTTGTACCTACCATAAATGTAGATGTCCGAGAGGAATGCATCTGCAGTCAGGATTACCCACCCTCCTTCCCCTCTGAGGTACTCCTAGGGTACTTACCAATCTTCAGCTAGCTTGGGGGGGATCTATTATGGTGTATTTGTTTGTATATATGTACATACATGTTTTTTTTGTGTGTGTGCTCTCTACTATTTGGAAACTTTGGCATTTATCCAAATTTAGCCACCCAAGAGGGCAATTGGCATCTGGGGCAAGAAACACTGAGGAAAATGGCGTCGGCTGATGCCTTTATACCCGAATGACTGCCGCAATGACGTCGGGTGAAGTGCGACACCAGCCGAAGCCAGACCCAGACTTTGGAATCCGGCCGACCGAAGGGCTGCCTGACGACAGGACAACCCATTTGTAAAGACTGCAGATGCATTCCTCTCGGACATCTACATTTATGGTAGGTACAAAACTGTACTTTCTGAGGAATATACTTCCCTGAGGCACCCAAGAAAGATGGTGCTTGGGATGCTAACCCATCAGTGAGAATGAAGGCAAGATAGAATAACTTCACATAAAGAAGTTATGTACTCACCACAGCGTTCCATGTGAGTTGTTCATCTCACCTTCAATCTTACGTCCTACCCACCAACCCCCTACCGTGAATTTCTTGAGGGCTGGGAAGTTGAGGCATCTTCATAGGTAGGTTTTAGGCTATCGGCCCTAGGGCCCATACAAGCCTAGCCAAAAAATGTACCCTGGCTTTTGCCACCCAAGAAAATTATTTTCCTGTGCCCCTGTCGAGCAGAGCCACAGAAGTGATCCCCAGGGTGAATTTCCCTTTTCCCATCCAATCATCAAGATTTTTCTTGAAGAGTACTAATGAGGAGCTTTGTTTGACATAGATAGGTAATCTGTTCCAGAGTATGGGAAGTCTCTGGGACAGGAATCTATCCCTCCAGCATGTTCTGTTTATTGTGGTGACAAGGTTTAGGTCCCTAGAGCGTGTAGCTCAGAGGGATTGGGATTTCTTTAAGTGGAGCATGTCCAACAGCTCTGGGTTTGACATAGCTTTGTATGTTAGGTAGAGATCGCCCCTGAGTAGGCGATACGCAATGGAGTAAAGCTGTAGTTTTTTGAGACGATCTGCACAGAGCATCTGTTTGAGGCCAGTAATCCTCTTTGTGAGGTATTTCTGTGGTCTTTCCAGTTGTTGTAGATGTCTTATGAGGTGCCTTTGTGGAGTGGGATAACCGTCGCAGTGCGCCGTTCAGTGGGTACAAAGCCTGAGGTGAGGCTATGATTGAACATGGTACTTGGGTAGGGTGCCAGTTCATTCTGTAGTTCGTGTAGAACGCAGCCTGTATTTTGTCCTTATCTACCGTATTGTTTTTTTTTTTTTTTTTTTTTTTTTTACCAGGGTAGTTGGCTATCAGTATACTTGGCTGCAAACAAGATCTGAGGGAAGCACCACTGCATCATGGGATAGGGAGTTGGCCATGAGCTGCTTGAAGACCTCGAGCTTTTGTATTTGGCCGAGTCGGAGCTGAGGATTGGCTCCAAACCCATCAGTGAGAATGAATGCGAAATGAACAATTTACATGGAGCTTTATGGTGAGTACATAAGTTCTTTTTTTATCCATATTTCAGTTGGTCAGCCTTTCTCTCATGCTCTTCTTTCTGCCTTGGATTTGTGTGTCTTGATACTCAGGAAAATACATAGGATTTTGATGCAGGGTTGTTTGATGGACTAGGTCCATTTTTCTTTTTGAGCTTCTGTGACACACTGCTATTCTATTTTTTTGAATGTGTTACATACTTAGCCTCCTGTCCAACCCCTCATAATTTTCTGTATGTCCCTTCACATGCCTAGGCACCGTCTCATTTGTTTGTGTGAGGCCCTTTGTGTCTTTCCCGTTCTCCTGGTCTTTACTTTTCTTCCTTGTTTGGCCTTCCAGCCTAATTAATTTGCTGTATCTTTGGCTGTCTTTCACCCTAACTAAATATCCCTCTAACCAGTTCCTCAACATGATGTAATTACTTTTATTTGGGTTTTCACCTGCTGTACTATATTTTATACATTGTTCTGCTTTGTAGGTTAGTGTTAGTCTGTTTAATATTTACTTATTTATTTAGCCCATGTTATTCCAGAAGTATTGTTGGTTTGGTCATTTATTTATTTATTTATTTATTGTGGTCTGTTGAATAGTATGGAGCCACTCACTAGCAGTTTACAGAACTACTTGTATGCCACAGTGAGTCATTTGTGCCATATACTGATCTCCAAAACACATGGTAAAGTCACTAAGCAGTAAACTGGTTTGCAACAAGGTTAAAAAATCATATATGAAATGAGAAAAGCAGGGTATACTCTGACAGCATCAGAAATACATTCTGTTAACATTTTGAGCCATCCCGATGGACTTCCTTTGGAAAATAAACCTACCTACTGGAGAGAAAGTTACTTTAGGATGTGCTTTTCAGTTTTGTACTCAGAACCAGTTTTATAATTGCTGCAGTACATTTTATGTGATTTGTACTGGAGTAGTTTTTTACGTTTACCTTGCGATTTAAAAATCACTCCCTGACAAGAACATAGTTGAACTGACTGGTAGAGTTCCATCTTCATAGTATTTTGACTTAGAATGGTGTATTTCTGCATGGTAGAAGGAAGGCAGGATTGTGTTGTGTTAATAAAAATGCCTCTCTCTAGCTCTGAGTTTCATTCATGGTACAGGTTGCCATTGTCCTGTAGTCTTTTTTCATGGTTCAATAATAGGGTAAAAAATAGCAACAACTTGTAACAGCCAAAATGCTTTGTTGTGTTTAATACTGGCTAACTGACTTTGTTAGCATGGAAAATGTTTGGTAAATGTCTACAGATGGAGCCATACCACAGTTCACACCATGCTGTGAAGAACAGGTTGGGAAATAAAAAAAAGTGCTAAAAAATGTATCCGTGTAGTAGTCGAATTAAATTTATTAAATTGATGAATGAGGGAATGCACACTTCCACACTGTGGCACCCATGGTCCAAGACTAGTATTTTTCAACGCCAGCAGCTTAGCAGAGTAGATGATTAACTTTTATTCCAAAAAAATCTGAAGACTACAATTTATTTCTCTTACCATGCAAGTTGTCATCCTTTTTAGAGACATAAAGCCATGGTGGTTTACATAGATGCTATTTATCACATGACGTCTCTGGGACAGACTAAGGGAATGGATCTGTATTACATACTACTCAGTTGTCCAGATTTTCACAGAATGTCCAGATTTTTGCCTCATATTCTTAGTCTGCTCCTATCCGCGGTGGTGGTGCTGCGGTAACGTTGTTGCCTCACAGTAAGACACTGTCCGGTTCGATTCTTAGCTAGAGCGTCTTCTCCGTGGAGACATGTGTGAATGGGCATACCTTCGTTGAAGGTTGTGCGTCAGGGCTGGTAACTCGGCACGTAAAAATCAACTACCAATCATTAGCGGACCGGAGTTCCGCTGTGGCGACCCCTAACCGGGAACAGCCAAAAGACACAACAACAACAACATTCTTAGTCTGCTCCTCATTAAATTTGCGTTTTTTCTGGCAGATAATTTTTCACATTTAATATCCTTCAGAAAATGCATGCTATCATAAATTCTGTTATTCTAGCAGGTTTCTAATACCCGTATTTAAAGTCGGTCTCTTTTGGGGCCTTTGTCCCACCATTATTTTAGACTTTTTTAAGTAGGAAACATCTTTATTGATCACTTACAGCATAGGCAGTCATACATTTATATGAATGAAAAAGCAAAACCATAACTTTCTAAACTGTCATTCAGAGATTACATAGTTCATTCAATTCCTGCCTTCCCTTAAACCTCATTCCTTCTCCAAAACATGATTGTGCATGTATTGTAGCCACAATTCCCATTTTTTGTATATGTAATTTGTTCCTACCCTTTTCTAAAGATCTCACTACCAGTTCTTTTATCCCTATTACTATATTCATTACTTCTAGTCCAGTTGGTTTGGACTTTGATTTCCATTTTGCAGTAATTTCTTTTTTGGCAGCCACTGGAATTAAGCTCAGCAAGGTCTTACTGTGCCTAGGCAGTTACAATACCGTACCATAGCTCAAAAAATAATTTCCTTAGTTATACCAATTTACTCACCCAGTATTTCTGACTGATTAGTCTGCAGGGAGTTTTCCCTGTTATTTTAGACTTTGTCCAGATTTCTTGTTCTTAGGTTCATAGGTTCATACTAGGCTATCTGCCCTAGGGCATTTATAAGCCTAGCCAGAGTGTATTTGGCTTTCGCCACCCATTTTAAATTAATTTTGCTATGCCCTTTTTCGAGGTTAGTATACTGTGCCTCTGTCTAACAGTGACACAGAAGTGATACCCGGGGTAAACCTACGATCCCCCATCCACTCATCAAGATTCCTCTTGAAGAGAGTCAATGAGGGACTCTACCTAACCTGGACTGGGATTTTATTCCAGAGTGAAGGGAGCCTCTGGGTTATGAATCTGTCCCTCCAGCATGTCCTATTTATTTCAGTGCTGAGGTTCAAGTCTCTCAAGCGCGTAGCTCAATGGGATTTGGATTTTCTGAGGTGCAGCATGTCCATTAATTCCGGGTTGGACATGGCTTTATACGTTAGGCACAGATTGCCTCTGAGCAGGCGGTATGCCACTGAGTAGAGCTAGAGTTTCTTTAACTGGGCAGTATATGGCATCTGCTTGAGCCCTTTGATCCTCTTGGTGAGGTACTTTTGGGGTCTTTCCAGTTGCTGCAGGTGTCTGGTAAGGTACATCCCAAAAGGGGCATTGTACTCAATTATGGGCCTGATGAGGGATGAGTAAAGAGGCACGATGACTTCCCCTGATCTAGATGTGAATCCCCACGTAGTTGTCAAATGAGAGATTGCTATCAACTTGGGTCCCCAGGTCCCTAATTACTTCTTCTGTACTTAATGGATTACCATCTATATGGTAATTTGTGGGCACTTTGTTTTTGCCAAAGGGGATGACTATACACTTTTTGGCGTTTAGCTTGAGGCCATGGCTCTGGCACCAGTTGTCTGTTTCTATGAGGCCCTTTTGGATGATGCTTGTGTCGGCTGGAGAGTCTATTATGGCGCCCAGTTTGCAGTCATCTGCAAACTTGGTCAGCCACAGTCCTTCCTTGTTGGCCTGTACCTCTGAGAAATATATACCGAACAAGAGAGGTCCCAGGACTGAGCCTTGTGGGATGCCACTTGTAACTGGTTTGAAGTCTGACATGGCTCCAGCAATTCTAACCGTGTGGGTTCTGTCCTTGAGCCAGTTTGCAGCCCATCTAGTGACACAGGGGATTATATTTAAGCTGGTGAGATTATCTATAATGCCCGAGTGGGGTACTGTATCGAAGGCTTTTGCGAGGTCCAGGTAGGTTGTGTGGACCACCTTCCCCTCGTCAATGGCCTTGGTGACTGTTTCAAAGAAATTGACCAGGTTTAAGACGCAGGATCTGCCCTTAACAAAGCCGAACTGGGTAGGATCCAGTGTCTGTAGGTCCCCAATATCTTTATTTGTGAGGTCCATGATGATCCTTTCCATAGCTTTGCAGATCAAGCTAGTCAGGCTTATGGGGCGATAGTTTCCAGGATTCGTTGAGGCACCACCTTTGTGGAGAGGGACCACTGTTGCTGTACACCACTCTTTAGGTACATATGCTGTAGTAAGGCTGAGACTGAACAGTAGTTTTAGGTTTGGGTTTAGCTCTTCTTGAAGTTCATGTAGGATGCAGCCCGGGACACTGTCTGGTCCCATTGATGCTGTGTTTTTTGCTTTGGAGGGGGCAGCTCTTACCTGAGCATCTGAGATGTCAGGAGGGCAGCACTCTGCTGGGATAGATATTTGCCCTTTTGGTGGGGGGGGGGGGGGGTTGCGCTGAACCTGTCAGCTAGGATGTTGGCAATGTCTGTGGGTTCGGTGTATTTTTTGTCATTTTGGACTAATTCTGAGCATATCTGGGAATTCACACCCAGGTTCCTATCATAACTAAAGAAAGCCTTGTGATTATCCTTAGTGTCCTGTGCAATTTTTCTCTCAAAGCTGGCCTTAGACGATTTTATGAGTGCCCGTAGTTTTCTGCTAATACTGATCAGAGATGCCTTCCCTTTTTGGGATTTTGCTGTATCATGTAGTAGCTTCCTCCTATTGTATAGTTTGTTTATGGCTGGGGTCTACCAGACAGGACATCTGCCTTTGGAGGATTGGATCTTGGTTTTATTTGGGATTGCATGATCCATGCATTCCTGAACGTGTTCATAGAATGCATTTATAAAGGATTCTGCGGTCTGGGCTGTATTTTCCACAGGCCCGGGGGCTTTGAAGGATTCCATCTCGATTTTAAGGAGTGTAAAATTTGCTTTAGAGAAGTTTTCACTGTGGTTTTCTGGGCAGGGGGTGGAGTCGGGATGTGAATATCCAGTGAGATTAGTTTATGGTCTGATCTTACCAGTGAGAGATACACTTCTGGTCTGGAACATAGAGTCCCCATGTTGGTGATGATCAGGTCCAGTATGTTTTCCCCTCTTGTGGGAGTGGTAACAAGTTGTTCCATAGCATTTGAGTTTATAAATTCTAGGAACCTTTGGACTAGGGTGTTGGAGCTAGAGTAATGCTCCCAGTCTATGTTTGGGTAGTTGAAGTCACCCAATATAATGGTGTTTGGAGAGACCTTCATATTTTCCAGTGTTCTCAGGAAGACCGAGTGGGGTTCCTGGGTTTGGGAGGGTGGTCTGTAGCAGGCTATTAACTGGAAGGCAGTTTTACCCACTGTTAGTTGCACATGGATAGTCTCTGATGCTTCGTGCTGTGCCACCAACCTGGAGGTGTGGGTACCTTTGACGAATATTGATGCTCCCCCTCCTTTTGTGGTTCGGTCCAAGTTTTGGGGCCGAAAAGCATGGTATGAGGTATAACCTGGTAGTGCTGGGGTGCTCTCGGGAGCCTTGAACCAGGTTTCTGTTACTGCACAGATATCGATGTTCTCAATGCTAAGGAGAGTTTCGAGTGTGTGCATCTTGAGGTTTAGACTTCTGGCGTTGAGTAGCATTACTCTTAGTTTCTTATCCCTTGTGATACCTATGGAGGTGGGTTTGTCTTTTGAGCCTTGCCTAAAAAAGGCACTATGGGGGTAGCAAGAACCTTTGCCAATATCCGAAAGCCCAGGGGTGACAGGTGCAAGCCGTCCCTAGCGAAGCATTGTGGCTTGTCGAGCATGTCATCCCAGGCTGACAGGCATTGGATCCCCTTTGAATGACACCAATACCTAAGCCAATTGTTGAAATTGATCATCTTGTCTTCATATTGTGGCATCATTCTTGGTGAGGGTAAGATGCTACTCAAGGTCAGGGTCATACTGGCCTGGGCTACATGCTCAGAGAGCTCCTCTATGTCTCTTTTCATGTAGTCCAGGGAGGTATGACTCAGGTCATTCATACCAGCATGGACAATGACTGAGTCATATTTGTACTTGCCTTGGAGTGACCTGAGTGCTTGTGTTATGTGGCAGATCCTAGTGCCCGACAGGCAGCTCATCGTGACCTTCTCCTTGTTCAGCCTGGTGAGCAGGACGTCAGTGTGCCTGACGATAGAGTCACCTATTAGAAGTGTATCAGGTGTGTTGTTTAGCCTTAAGGGCTGTGACTGTTCGGCACACTGGCTTTGTGAGCTATGTGTTGCATGTGTTTTGTTTTGAGGTAGCGGTTGCTTGGGTGTCTGCTTTTGAGGTCTCTGCTGCTTAGGCAGATTTTTATTTAGAGCCTCCGAGTATGGTTTTGTGTGTTTGTGTTTGGTTTGCTGTCGTGGTAGGTCTATGTGAGACTGGAATTGTAGTGAGTGTGGTTTCCTTCTCCTCCTGACTGGTTACGCCAGTACTGAGTTGAGAGAGCTTAGCCTCCAGTTTGGCTATATGGTTGCATCTCTCACATGTGTTGGAATTTGTTGGGAGGAGGAGAGGGTTGTCTGTGTACATGAGGCAGTTGTAACATTGCCTCAAGATTCCCAGATTCACCAACTGCACTGGAGAGGAGATTGACAACTGACCTTTGGACATGCTAGAATAGTATTGGGAATTCCTTTATAATTGAAAAAAGGGCCAATGGGGAACAAGGTACTCAAGGGGAGTTTGTGAGAGTGTAGTGCTTTTAATTTTTTAGTGCTGACTTATATAATTGCTTTAGTGAGCAAATGCCAGGTAACTTAAATGCAATGTGTTATAGGTAACTTAAATGCAAAACCGACAAACAGTAACTTTCTTTCAAGTGAAACAAGGAAATAAGTACAGTAAGCAATGCAGATATCACTAGGGATCCACAGAAGCACTGAAAAGCCGCGTTCTAAGTGGTTGAGAGGTATTCTGTTACCCCTGGATAAATGACGGTGTGGAATATGACTGAAAAAGATATTGAATACATTTTTTTGTTTACATGACTATCAGATGAATGAATAAATACAGTTGCTGTTGGCCTCCTCTGTAAAGCAACTCATCTATACATTTAACAGGCTTAAAACAAGCAAAGCAGCCTCCCCCCATCGCCTTTCCCTCTGTACAATAGTCGTGTCTCACTCTTCTCAACATCTTTACAATTAACAATTTCTTCCCTAAATCTGAATTCAGAAAGTAACAAACAGAACCATAGCTAGGGTGTTGTGAAGGGGGTAGCTGCCCCATGGGCAAACTGTCAGAAACATGATTAGGCTGTAGTCATTGCCATAGTGGAGTACTGGCATTTCACTCAGTACTGCAGTTCGACACTGATAAGATGCAGTGATGAAATGTCTGCATGTTTGAAGCATTGGAAGAGCTTTTATTTTGCCCTTTGACTTTGCAGCGGAGTTTTTTTTTTTTTTTTTTTTTTTTTTTGCTCCTCATTGAGGGACGCTAGTGTGGAGGGCTGCTGAGGGGTACTAAATAATGTAGCTACTGTTCTGCTACCAAATTGTATCCAGTCTCCTTGGGAATATCATGATATCAAAAAAACTGTATTAGGTTCATAGGTGAATATTAAGCTAACTGCCCTGAAGTGCTATTTTAAGCCTAGTGAATAACCCAAGATTAGAGTCAAACATTGTGTCTACAAGGCAAAGGCTTTAACCATTGTGCCAAACCCAACCCATTAAAATCTTTAACCATTATGCCAGCTACTCCTCCATCACATTTTTTATAATAGTTTAGTTCATAGTTACTAGGCTTGCAGTCCAGGAGACCATTAGGGAGCCTAGTCCAAATTCCCAATTGTTGCATAGCATTGTCTGGTTAAATGACTTGCTCAAGGTCACACAGTAAGTACATTTAGGTAGAAAGGTTCAAACTCTGCACCATTGGCACAGAAAGCAGCTCACTAACCAGTCAGAGCTTTAGTCCTTGAGATAGCTGCCAAGTGTATTGTAACTCTGTTAACCTGTTGTATGCATTACAGCAAAACTGTTAATAATTGTTCAAGTTTTGCAAAACTGTGTTACTCTTAAGAATTGTTAGCAATGTACTTTACATGAAATATTCATCCTCTGCAAATCTGTAAGACAATAATTATGCCATGTAGCTTTTTCCAGTATGCATAACCTTTATTAATATTGGATGTAAACTGTTAGTCATTTCAGAATAGTCTGTGTAATTTTTATAAGATGTAACTATGTCTTCTGCAATCATTTTGAATAGTGATTTCATTTATAACACATTGTGCTAATGCACCAAGTCATGGCTGAAAAAGATCCGTGGACCACTTTGCTTACCTGGTCAAAAATTGTCAGTGAGGATGGCCCAGTTCTCTTTAATAATGGCTTTAATAGTATTGAAATAACAGGTGCAAGTTAGCATGCAACTGTTGGCCCCTTTTCTCAAAAATATAAATGATCTTGAAAATGATTTTGTAACCAGAGGATATAAAGCAAACATTTTACATATGATTCTGCATCTCATTGGAGATTCTAAAACTAACCATGACCCTATGTGGAATATGCCTTTTGGTAGAATTATACAACGAGGCCACCCTAACCCAAAAGAAGAGAAAAGTAAGGACAGTTGCATTATAACTTACACCTGTGAGATCAGTACAATTAAAACTATTATTAAGGAGAACTGGACCATACTCACTGACAGTCAACAGCTTGTAGGGGTTTTAGAAGAACATCCAACTTTTGTATAAAAAAGGGCATACATAGCTATGTGGAAAAGAAAATTAAGGAACACCAGGATAACGTGAGCACTAACTAACTGCACTTTCTGTGAGTACTTGATGGAGTGCGACTCATTTGACTGCCCCATGTCAAAAAGATGGTGACATTTTCAGCAGGTGGTAACTGTAATATTGAGAAAGTTGTGTATAGGGCCATGTGTAATGACTACCCTGCATTTTTGTGGGTAAAACTGTGAATAAACTGAAAAGGTGGATTTCAGGTCATCTTTCTGACATCAGATGCAAATGCCAGGGGAATGCCTTATCCAAACATTTATTAGAACAGCTCAGACATTTTGGTTTTAAATTTATTATTCTGGACTGTGTGAAGATGGATAAGCTTGAGGGGGGTGTCACTGGTATTTTGGAAAAAAAAAAGAATTATGCTGGCAGCTGAAATTATATGCATTCAGAAAACCAGGACTTAACCACTGTTGCTCTATTAAGAGTATGTTTTCCTCAAAAATTTAGGGAATTTTTGAGGAAATATTTTTATGGACTAACGGTACCAAAACATACTAAAAAATAAAAAGGTTTACTATCAATATGTCGATCACCCATCATCGAATGTACATACTGTCGACTCCTTTATGCGAAAGCCATAATGCCGATTCCTCAAAATAGCGAAAAAACATCGAACGTCGACATTTCCGACCGCTCCACACCACAAAACAAGTGCTACCATGGGTCAAAAGGGGGGGGGGGATTTTGCATTTCGGAATATCGGTGTTCGACATTTCAACAGTCGCAGTTCGGAGTTTGCGTTAGTGGTGTCGACAAGGGGTGATCAACATTTTGATAGTAAACCAAATAAAAAATGATGTGTAGAATGTATATAAATGTATATATGTTTAGTTACTTTAACCACAATTCTGCATTGATTAGATGTAGTACACTCTGGCATCACACCAGAGATTTAAACGGTAAATTCAAAAAATTTTCATGCCGCTGTTACCATGAATTTTTGGCATAATTCCCCCATTTAGCATTTTGGTGCACACTCTTGCACACACCTGCATACTTTTATATATTACTAGTTTTTCATCCATTGTTTTATGTATTTTTGTGTGTTTTTTTCTACTGATTTTCATTGTATAAACATTTTTTGGGGCTGTAAACATGAAGACTGTCATGACAGCTGTTTTTTTTTTTCAGCTGCAAAGCACTGACATTCTTTCTGAGCTGTAAATAACTTCATTGTTATACACACGAATACATATGGATGGATGTTTATTAGATATTACACAGATATATATTTATATTTATAACGTTCTAATTAGGTAATGTTTATGGTTAGATACCTATGTGTTTTTATTTTCTTGCATCTATCTAGTTAGCTGTTTTTACTTGTCTAGCTATGTATATGATTTAGCTATGTATATGATTTTAGATTTTAGTTCTTGTCACAGACCTGATGAAGGCATTACTGGATGTTTGCTGAAAGGGATTTTATTTAAAAGTCCATTTTTATATGTATGTTATGCTTTTCTTAATACCCGATTTTGAAATGTGGATTACAGATAGATAGGTAGTGTTTTCCTTAAATAGGATTTAGTTTGATCTAATCAGTAGTATTGTGTGGGGGTGGGTACTTGCTGTTCTTAAATGCACTTTTACAACCCTGTTTATATTGTTTGCCTGGAATAGGCTGGTTTAAAAATTAAATGATACATATATTTTCCACACCTACTTTTAAGTGTATAAAAGCTGATATGTTTAACACTGTAAAGTATTTCTGATTTTTTTGTTATTGAGGTTCGCTAGTCTGTGATGAATAAAGGCTTGCTGCTCTGGAACACTACCTGGGTTTCATGATTTTTGGAAATTATTGTGACCGATCTTATCAACAGTTTTAAGACTTATCTCTGTCCTCAATAACCTATCCTTCTGACAATCAGTCACCAACTGGTTTCAGAGTTACCTGCCTGACCGCCAACAATCCGTTGTATGGCAGAATGACATATCTCCCCAACTACCTGTCTCCATAGGGGTTCCCCAAGGATCCATCCTTGGACCCCTACTCTTCTCTGTTTTCACAAATAATCTAGCCTCTGCCACTACACATGACACATTCATACAATACGCAGATGACTCTACCATCATCTGCTCAGCCCAGTCCCTACCCAAACTACAAAAAGTCACACAGGAAGCCCTTTCCTCTGTTGAAACTTGGTTATCTGGTGCCCAATTAATACTCAACCCAAACAAAACTAAACTACTCATCTTCCAACCCACCAAACATACTCAAAACAGCTCTCACTTTAACATCACAGCAAAAGACAACACCACTATATACCCAATTGAACATACCAAATTGCTAGGAGTGGAAATAGACAAACTAAAATTTGACATTCACATATCCATGACCATAAAAAAAGTCCACAAAAAACTAGAAGCGTTATACAGAAATAAGCATCTTCTCACCAAAGCAGCAAAGATTTCAGTAGCAAATTCCCACCTTATCTCCACCCTACTTTATGCCTCTCCAATATATACCAACCTAAGGCAATGTGATCTAAACGAGCTAGAGACCTGCTACAACAAAATTGCCAAATTCGCCACAGGGGCATCCTACCGTAGTCACCACTGTCTCTCACTTGCTGAACTGGGCTGGCTTGAACTCCCTCACCTCCTTCAATGGTATCAACTCTCACTCGCCCACAAACTAGTAAACCATCCACTAAATATCCCATCCCTCCAGAATCTATTCCAACCGTATCGCACCATCAGACCACTAAGATCCAGCAACAAAAATCACTTGCAGATCACTAAAGCCATTAACTCTGCTGGTGAAGCACTATTCTCTTGCACCATAGCCAAATTATGGAACTCCCTCCCACCCACAATTACCTCCGTACCATCATGCACCCCTTCAAAACTTTACTAAAAGCGCACCTAAAAACATGCTGGCTATGCCCTTGCAACTCCCACTCTAATATCACCCACCCCATCCAACCACTACCTTTCTTTCCACTCCACTAACTACCTTGATTATAGCAAGCTCAGATGCTGATAAGCCTAGTACTTATACAGCAGGAACTTCTTATTTTAACATTTGTTAATGTCTGTTATGTACTTCACAGATAAAGATTCTAGTTGTCTACTGATGTACTATGTTCTTCATCTGTAAATATGTTGCAAGTAACTGCTATGTAAATTGTTAATCGCTATGTAATCCAATGTAACTACTGTCTGTTTATTTTAACTGTGGAGCTTTTCTCCCCAGGCCTCCACTGAAAATGGACCTATGTCCAGTCAGACACTCCCTGTCAACAAATATAAATAAATAAAATAAATAAAAGTCTACTAGATGTTCATCGTGTTTCACTGTTGCAGTCATTACACTTGGGTTATCCTGCTGGCAGGTGACCCACAGTCTGCCCGAGTTCCAAAGTCTAGGTCCGGCGTCAGTTGCTGTCGCTTCTTCCCTGATGTCAGTGCGCCAGGGGTATAAAATATGCAACCGACGCCATTTTCTCCAGTCTTTCTTGCCGTGCGGTGCCCGAAGCAGAAGCAGTTCGCAAGTGCCAGTCGGCCGACTCCTGAGATTTTCTAAATAGAGTTTCAGAACCGAAGTCTTCAATAAAGCTAAGTACCCCGTTGGGGAAACTTTTTTTTTGCTCCAGACCAATGTCAGTAAAAGTTAATAATTGTATTTCTTGTGGGAAACAAATACCTCATAAGAACTTTCACTCTTACTGTATTCCTTGCCTATGCCCTGATCACGACGTTACTAGTTGTCGGTTTTGTGCTAGATTCAACAAACGCACTATTAAATGTCGGTTTGATTTTGCATTTCATTACTTTGGCTGAAGGTTTAACTATATAATGCCGTCGGAACAACCAACGACTGGAATTCATAAAAAACGCAAAGACAAGGAAAAGGACAGGCATCCAAGGTCCAAAACCGATGACGAAGCCTCTTCTAGGCCAGTCGCCGGTTCTCAGTGATGCGCTTTCACAGCCCCTGACACCCACTACCTCAGAGCCACATGCCGTATCCGACTCCCACGTGGAGACAACTAGGCCTCTGGATACTCAAGGTATTGGGCTTACAGAAAATATTCCCTCAGATGGGTCCGGAGCCGCTGAGTAGGCATCGGCTTCTGAGGGTGTTTTCAGACCTTCACAGATTACTATTAAATCCTCTGCACCAGCCAAAGTACAGTCAAAGACACCATTAAAGACAAAGAAACAAGTACAGCATGCTCCAGGACAGTCAACCATGCCAAAGAAACAGATGCTTAAAATGGCCGAAGACTTAATTACTTTGATCAGGGGTTCCCATCCCCCTCCTGATAAAAGGCCTAGGCAAGACACTGACTATGATTCATAAAACACCAGCAACAGCAAGAAAACTTAGAAAACACAATTTCACTAGCACTTTACCAGCAGTATTTTTATTCAAAAAGCGATCTGGTACCTTGGCAATTCGCCTTCATGGATCACAGTGCATTCAAAGTTTGAACAAGTATATGTACACTCCAAATCACACAGTTGTTATTAATCAACCAATTAATGATATATTAAACATTTAAAGTAACAAAGTTTATATAATTTAATAAATAAACGTCAAGATGAAATATCATACATACATACATTAATTGATCATAACAATAAACACAAAAATAAATATAAGATGTTAAATAATCAATGTAAGATACCCAATTCCTGATTCAGACCAAAGGGCTTTAAAGTCTTAAACTTTAAAGTAATTCTAGTTTCCAATTCAAGCAACTTAGCCACATAATCACCCCCTTTATACAAGAAAGGCTTACCAAGTACACAAAATTTTAGACTACTAGGAGAATCACCATGTATATCATGAAAATGTTTGGTAACAGGACTAGCTTCATTACAATTTCTGATGTCTTTCAAATGTTCTAATACACGAATCCTAACCATACGCTTAGTCTGACCTATATACCAAACATCAGTACATGAACAGCCCAAGATATAGACCACCCCTGTCGATTTGCAGTTAAAATAAAACCTAGGAACAAATGTTCTGCCATTAATAATGTTTAAATTCTTGACCCTATCACAAATGTTACAATAACCACATGGAAAAGTGCCAGACGGCAAAAGGTTGTTGTTCCCCTCAACAAAATTATAATTTAACAATTCTTTTAGATTTTTCCCCCTCTTAAAGGAAAATGTAATATGTTCAGGAAACAAATGACCTATCATTTCATCTTCACAAACAATATGTCAGTGTTTTCTCACTATCTGAATCAGCTCATTAGAAAATGGAGAAAATCCTGTAACATAAAAAAGTTTATCATCATCAACATCCTTTATTTGATACATCCTGCCCCCAGACTTATTACTTAGCAAAATATGTGATCTATCCATAACATTCCCAAGTATTTTGCTTTTACATCCCAATAAATGAGTCTCATCATAGCCTCTTTCTCTTAACCTGAACAAAACCTTATCCAATTCATTTATTCTTTCATTTTTATCACTAGTATTATCATGAATCCTTTTAAATTCACCGTATGGTAGAGAATTCAACAAATGTCCTGGATGCATACTATTAGCATGCAGGAACATATTAACCGAAGTTGGTTTTCTAAAGGGTCTGTAACCAACAGTTTCACCACTTCTATATAAGGTTACTTCCAAAAAGTTAATCTGTTCCTTATTCCACTCATAAGAAAAATTAAGACCATGCTCATTATTATTGAGAATTTCAAAAAAATCATTTACATCACCCTTGCAAATAAAAATAAGGTCATCTACAAAACGCTTATATAATAAGACATTGTTCCTAAAAAATACAGTGGGATAAACAAATTTCTTTTCAAAAAATCCCATGTATATAATGGCATATGAGGGCGCAAAAGCAGCCCCCATAGCCGTACCCTTTAACTGCAAAAATAACTCATTGTTAAAAGAAAAATAATTATGGGTCAAACAGAATTCAAGCAAATTCATCAAAAAGGTGGTCCTAGGCCCATCACCCAACACATCAGTGATAGATTCCAAGCCCCATCTAAGTTTAATATTAGTATATAATGATTTTACATCAATGGTAACCCAATAGTAGTCACTTTGCCATTGAATTTTAGACACTTCATTTATCAGGTCCTGAGTATTAGAGATGTGTGCTACAACCTTCTTCAAATGTGCCTTCAGATGAAAATCTAGAAAAATGTTAATATTATTCAAAAAGGAACCTACCCCTGAAACAATGGGCCTGCCCGGAGGGTTTTGTAAACATTTATGCACTTTGGGCAAAGCATATAGAATAGGGGTCTTAGTTTTTTTAATGTGCAGTTTACACACATCCTTATGCCCAAAAAAACCTAGACGTTCCCCTCGTTCTAATAAAGCCAAAAGTTGATCATTATATTCCACTACGGGGTCCCTGGTTAACCTTTTCTATTCCTCTACATTTTCCAGTAAATCAATTACCATATTACAATATTTCTGTTTATCTTAAATAACCCAATTACCTCCTTTATCAGCACATTTAAATATAAAATTAGTCCTGTCTTGTTTGAGGCTCTTCAGAGCAAACCATTCATTTTTGCTCAAGTTATAACATTTCTATTTACTCAAAGACTCAGCAAGTGCTACAGAAATTTCTTTAAACAGGACCTTTAAAAATAGAGAAATAGCAGGCACACTAATGAAAGGTACAAATTTATTTTCAATTTTTAGATGAGGTAATAACTTCCCATATCCAGTCTGGTAGCAACTAGAATTATCAACTATTTCATCCATACTAAAAAATTCAGCATCCTTGTAGTCATACAAAGACATGTTCAGTAAATCCTCATCCAAATCATTATTCATGTTTGAATTGTTTAAACAAACATTCCCAAAGGGATTTGTAGCATTTCTATGAAAATAAACTTTTATAAGCAGCTTCCGGCTAAATGCCTTTAACTCCAAGTATAAATCCGCAAAAGAAGGAAAGTGTGTAGGTACAAATTTACTACCTTTTGATAACACTGCTTTCATATCACTAGTAAGACTAAAGCCAGATAAATTCACAATTTGTAAAGTCTGTGCATTATATTCACATACCAGTTCTTTATTTAAAGTTTAAATGTTAGTGCTAGTGAAATTGTGTTTTCTAAACTGACTATGATTCCTCTGACCAGGTTTCTATTTCCTCTGATTCCCCTTCAGATCAGGGCTATTCTCTTTCTCCCTATGAGGACTCTGATGCTGAAGAATCTATTCCTTCAGCCTCTCCACCTGAGGATTACTCTTTTGGGGAAACTGCACACCATGAGGGAACATTTCCACTGGGAGAGCCAGGAGTATTTAGAATCCAAGAAAAGGCTCAGAGATTTTCTTTTACTGCCTCAACACAGGCCCCTGGCTATCCCCCCCTGTGCTTGATATAGTTGATGATGTTTTCTCTGAATCCAGTCTGTCTCCTGATTCTTTACCCCCTGTACTAGTCAAGCCAGACAGGTATTACAGGGTCCCTGACTCTCATAACTTTCTTTATAAAAACCCTGCTGCTGACCCTGAAACAATTTCTCAGGGTCCCAAAGGGGTTAAGGCTTCCACTGCAAAAAACCCTGTTCCCTTTGATAGGGATTCTAGAGCTCTGGATAGATGGGGGAAAAAAGTTTACACTTCTGCTACTTTAGCTGTAAGGGCTTTAAACTGCCAGTTTCACATGCTTAAATATCAACAGTACCTCATGTCTTTGTTAAAACAGAAAATGCTTACAAATTCAGAGAATCCTGACAATAAGGAAATGCAGGAATTATTGCATGCAGCTGAACAAGTGGGAAAGCATACTTTGCAATGTGGTTTTGATTCATTAGAGGCTTCTTGCAGAGCCGCAGTTACAGGCTCTGTCATTCGAAGGCATGCTTGGTTGAAAGAACAAAGTTTACCTGAAAATGTTAAAAGTAAAATTATTGGATGCTCCATTACAGCATCATATTTTGTTTGGTGTTAAGGCAGAAGAGGTGTTAATGAAAATGGAGGATAAAGCAAAATCTATGCAGACAGTAAAGAATTTCTTACAGGTTCTACCACCTAGGTTTAGTAGAAACTGGCCTTCAAAAAATTGGTCCTTTCAGGTGTCAGACAGGCCACAAAGAGGCAGATACAGATGCCCAAGAGGCAGATCTCAGCCACAAGGCTCCTACAGACCTAAACAATGGGGGTGCTTCTGCCCCCAAAGGAGGAGAAGACAAATCACAACCTTATAGGAAACCGTCCCAATGACTTTCCTCTACAAAAGCCAAGCACTTACCTTTTGGCAGCACCCCTAGGGGGAAAGCTAGCACTTATTTTTATTTTTTATTTTACATTTGTTGACCGGGCTAGTCTAACTGGATTTAAGTCCATTTTCAGTAGAGGCCCGGGGAGAAAAGCTCCAAGCATAAACAGTAAAACACAAGTTAACAATGTATAATATAGCACTTTTCGCACAAAATTGGCACATAATCACCCAGGACAAATGGGTACTGAATATAGTTTCTCAGGGTTACAGGTTCCACTTTCACACTCTTCCAAAATCAAAAGGTATGCCGGACCTGCCACAGAACCAATGGGCAGAGGCACAAAAGGAAATTGCTCCTCTCATGGACATGGGAGCTATTCAAAGAGTACATCAGCAAGAACAGGGACAAGGATTTAACTCAAGACTCTTCCTGGTTCCCAGAAAGGACAAAGCCTGGAGACCAATACTGGAGTTGTCAATCCTAAATACTTTCCTGGATGTTCCAAAATTCAAAATGTTAACACTGCAGCAACTTCTACCCATGCTGGGCAAGAAGGTTTGTCCAGTTACTTTGGACCTCAAAGAGGCATACCTGCATGTCCCAATCAGACAATCTTGCAGAAGATATCTCAGATTCATAGCTGGCTGAATGCATTACCAATTCTCTGCACTGCCCTTTGGCTTATCTACTGCGCCCAGGGTCTTCACAAAATGCCTGGCACCAGTAATTGCATTTTGCAGACAAAGAGGAATTCAGATATATCCCTACTTGGACTGCCTTATTAGTTTCATAGGTAGGTACTAGGCTATAGGCCCTAGGGCCTATATAAGCCTAGTCAAAGGTACCCTGGCTTTCGCCACCCAAGAAAATTATTTTCCTGTGCCACTGTCGAGCAGAGCCACAGAAGTGATCCCTGGGGTGAATTTCTTATCTCCCATCCAATCATCAAGATTTTTCTTGAACATTGCTAATGAGCTTTGTTTGATATAGATAGGTAGTTTGTTCCAGAGTATGGGAAGTCTCTGGGACAGGAATCTATCCCTCCAGCATGTTCTGTTTATTGTGGTGACGAGGTTTAGGTCCCTAGACCGTGTAGCTCATAGGGTTTGGGATTTCTTTAAGTGGAGCATGTCTAAAAGCTCTGGGTTTGACATAGCGTTGTGTGTTAGGCAGAGATCGCCTCTGAGTAGGCGATATGCAACAGAGTAAAGCTGTAGTTTTTTGAGACGGTCTGCATAGGGCATCTCTTTGCGGCTGGTAATCCTCTTTGTGAGGTATTTCTGTGGCCTTTCCAGTTGTAGATATCTTGTGAGGTACATACCAAAAGGGGCATTGTACTCTATAATGGGTCTAATGAGTGACAAGTAGAGGGGAACAGTGACCTCTTTTTTCCTGGATGAGAAACCTTTTGTGATGAGGTGTGCCACATAGAAAGATTTCCTGACTACTGTGGCGATGTGATTATCAAAGGAGAGACTACTGTCCACCTGTGTTCCAAGGTCTCGTATCACACTTTCGGTGTTAAGTAGACTACCACCTATGTGATAGTTCATGGGTACTGAGTTTTTACCAAAAGGAATGACAATGCACTTTTTGGCATTGAGCTTGAGGCCATGGCTTTGACACCAGGCATCTGTCTCAGCAAGGCCCTTTTGTACGATGTACACATCTTTTGGAGTTTTGATTATGGCTCCTAGATTGCAGTCATCTGCGAACTTCATTAGCCAAAGACCTTCTGTGTTGGCCTGTACTTTAGAGAAGTAGATACCAAACAGGAAGAGGACCCAGGACTGAACCCTGTGGTACTCCACTTGTCACTGGTCTGAAGCTGGATTTGGAGTCTGCTACTTCCACAGTGTGGGTTCTGTCAGTGAGCCAGTTGGCAACCCATCGTGTGACATAGGGATTTATACCTAGTTTAGTGAGTTTATCTATAATTCCAGAGTGGGGGATGGTGTCAAAAGCCTTGGCGAGATCTAGATAGGCTGTGTGAACCACCTTACCCTCATCTACGGCTTTGGTAACTGCTTCAAAGAAGTGTATCAGGTTTAGGAGACATGATCTGCCTTTTACAAACCCGAACTGGGTGGGGTCCTGAGTTTGGAGATTACCAATGTCATTGTTTATAAGTTCCATGATGATATGCTCCATAGACTTGCAGACCAGCTTCGTTAGGCTAAAGGGGTGGTAGTTTCTGGGGGCTGTGGTGGCTCCCCCTTTGTGGAGTGGGATAACTGTCGCTGTGTGCCATTCAGTGGGGCACATAGCCTGAGGTGAGGCTATGATTGAACATGGTACTTAGGTGGGGTGCCAGTTTGTTCTGTAGTTCATGTAGAACACAGCCTGGGATGTCGTCAGGTCCCATGGATGCTGTGTTCATGGCTTTGGATAGTGTGTTTTTTTACCTGTGCAGCCATGATTACAGGAACTTTGCATTCTTCTGGTATAGAGATGGGCCCTTTAGGGGATGACAAAGGGGTAAAGTTAGCACTGAACCTATCTGCCAGGATGTTGGCAATATCCGTTGGTTCTGTATATTTAGTGCCATTGTGCTGTAACTCAGAGCAGATCTGAGTGTTGCCATTGAGATTCTTGACTTAGCTATAGAATGCTTTGTGGTTGTCTTTAGAGTCAGTGGCGATTTTGTTTTCATAACTAGCTTTGGAGGATTTTATGAGGGATCTCAGCTTCTTACTGAAGCTGACCAGGGAGTTTCTCCAATCATGGGATTTTACTCTTTTTTGCAACAGTTTCTTTCTTCTGTTGTAGAGTTTGTTTATGGCAGGGGACCACCAGATTGGCTTCTTTTTTACGGAGGATAGCATTTTGGTTCTGTTAGGGATTGCACGATCCATGCACTCATGTAAGTGCTTATAAAGTGCATTTGTGTAGGATTCAGCAGTCATACCTCTATTGCCCGTCAGCATGGGTGTCATGAAGTTTGCCACTTCTGTCTTAATAAGCGTGAAGTTGGCTTTGGAGAATTTTTTTACTGTGGTTTCCCTAATGGGGGGTGGGGGAGGATGTGGATGTCTAGGGTGATTAGCTTATGGTTGGATCTGACCAACGAGGAATTGACCTCTGGTGTGGAGCACCGGTTGCCCATGTTGGTAATAACCTGGGCTAGGATATTGCTGCCCCTGGTGGGGGTGTTGATCCATGGCATTGGAATTTATGAATTCCAGAAAAAGTTGAGCACAAGAGTTGGTACATGAGTAGTTTTCCCAGTTAATGGTAGGGTAGTTGAAATTGCCCATTATTAGTGTGTTAGGTTGTACCCTAATATTTTCCAGTGTATTAATAAATGAGTGGGAATCCTGGGGCATGGTGGGGGATCTTTAGCAAGCAACAGTTTGGATTGCGGTCTTGCCCAGAGTTAGTTGCACTTGGATAATCTCAGATGCATTATGCTGAGCAACTAGCCTGGAGGTGTGGATATCCTTAATGAATATGGACACGCCTCCACCTTTAGTGTTTCGGTCCAGGTTAGGTGGCCAAAAGGTGTGGTATGAATTATAGCCTGGTAATGCAGGGGTACTCTCTGGAGCCTTGAACCAGGTCTCTGTCACTGCACAGATGTCGATGTTCTCCATTTTAAGGAGTGCCTCGAGAGATTGGATTTTGAGGTTTAGACTTCTAACATTGAGTAGCAATACCCTCAGACTCTTCTTGCCTGTACCTGTTAGGGTGGTGAATTTGTCATTTGAGCCTTGCCTGAAAAAGGCACTATAGGGGTGGCTAGAACCTTAGCCAGTATCCGGAATCCCAGGGGCGACAGGTGCAGGCCATCTCTGGCAAAGCATCGTGGCTTGTCGATCATGTCATCCAGGCAGACAGATACTGGATCCCCTTAGAATGACACCAGAAGCTTAGCCAATTGTTGAAGTCAATCATTTTATCTTTGTACTGTGGTATTATTCTGGGTGATGGCAGGATACTACTCAGGGCTAGGGTCATACCTGCCTGGGCTACAAGATCTGACAGCTCCTCCATGTCCTTTTTCATGTAGTCCAAGGGGGTACGTCTCCGATCATTCACACCAACATGGACAATGACAGAGTCATATTTGTACTTGTTGTGGAGTGACCTGAGTGCATGCGTTATGTGGCGGATCCTGGCACCCGACAGGCAGATGACAGTAACTTTCTCCTTTTTTAGCCTGGTGAGTGGAACATCAGTGTGCCTGACTATAGAGTCACCTATGACTAGAGTTCTGGGTATGTTGTTATGCCTTATGGGCTGTGGTTGAGTGGCACACTGATTTTGTGGGCTATGTGTCATTTGGGGTGTGTTGGGGGGGGGTGGAGGTTGCTTGTGTTTCTGCCTTGGAGGTCCCTGTTGCTTGGGCAGGTTTTTACTGAGAGCCTCCGCGAATGTAGGTGTGTGTTTTGTGTTTCTATCTGTGTGTTTTTGGTGGTATAGGTTTTGAGGGACTATGTGCTGAGTGTGGTGTGGTGCAAGTGTTTACCTTCTCCTCTTGACTGTCTAGTCCAGTCTTGGGTGAAGAGAGCTTTGCTTCCAGTTTGGCTATATAAGTGCATCTCTCACAGGTTGTAGTGTTGGGTGGTAGGAGGAGAGGGTTGTCTGTGTACATGAGGCAATTACTGCATTGCCCCAAGATGCCCAGATTCATCAGGTAGACAGGAGAAAACACCAGGGGCTGACCCTTAGACATGCCTGGATAGGTGCTTATTTGTTAAGTACTAGAAACTGTTTTCTAGTTTCCTCTAGACAGGAACGTTGAGTGCTGTAGTAATTTGTAGCTTATTTAGTGCTTACAATAAGTTCTGAACAAGTGCTGAAACAAAAAACTGGCTAGTTCTAAGAAGCAAAATTAAGGTAGAAGGCTTCCCTCCAACACAGAAAGGCGTGGGCCCTAGAATCCTACAAATAGTCCTGGACACAGCAAATCTATATCTGGGCTAGACTACCCACAGGAAAAGCAGGAAACAAGCTTAAATTTTTTTTTTTTTTTTTTTTAGTGGAAAGAGAGAAAAGGAGTAGCAGAAACTAAGCTGATTGGCCTTCTCAAAAGTTCTCCCCTCTACTGGGTAGAATGAGGTAATGACACTAGACTGGGAGGAGGGTCCCAGATCAAATTTGCACTAGGGGCGGGCAACTGCAAAGCCACCAACTATAAAAACACTATACCAACAGGGAGTTTGCTCAGTGTCCTTCCTTCGATTAGCTTGGTGTGAAATGGCAGAACACTCACAACTGAACTTCTTAGGTAATAGAAAGTTGAAACCTGAGACAGCTTTTAAGAAAGAAATCTCAAAATAACCAATGAGGTGTTTAGTCTAAGCTGTAGTCCAGGTGACCTCAGTCAGCCAATGACCTCAAACAATTCTCTCTCACTGAAATGTCTGATGGCTTTGACTCTAAACCAAGATGTCCCTGAATATGTGCTCAGACACACAGCCTCCACAAACACTAGGCCCAAATACAAGCCTGAATATGGAAATGCTACAAATATCCCCACTACTTAGAAACAAACTGCAGAAATGCTTCTCACAGCTGAAAAGCAGCAGTGAGCCTTTAAATGAAAGTTTTAAACAGCTAAAGGAGCCTCTAGAAAAAAGTTTAACTGCAACAAGTTATCAGAAACAAACAACCCAACAGATGCTTAATAAAAGTGGACAATTTCCAGTTAATACCTCACACACAGTGAAACTAGCTAGAAAAATACATAGTACACAAAGTGATATAAATAAAGAAATAAAGAACAAAATAAACAAAAAACAGGATACTTAATGTTATACATTATAGCTCCGAGTTTGCTCAGTGTCCTTCCTTCGATTAGCTCAGTGTGAAATGGCAGAACACTCACAACTGCGCTTCTTAGGTAACAGAAAGTTGAAACCTGAGACTGCTTTTAAGAAAGAAATCTCAAAAGAACCAATGAGGTGTTTAGTCTAAGCTGTAGTCCTGGTAACCTCAGTCAGCCAATGACCTCAAACAATTCTGTCTCACTGAAATGCCTGATGGCTTTGGCTAAACCAAGATGTCCCTGAATATGTGCTCAGACACACAGCCTCCACAAACACTAGGCCCAAATACAAGCCTGAATATGGAAATGCTACAAATATCCCCATTACTTAGAAACAAACTGCAGAAATGTTTCTCACAGCTGAAAAGCTAATGTTAATGTTATAGATTACAGTTTTGAGTTTGCTCAGTGTCCTTCCTTCGATTAGCTCAGTGTGAAAATTATTCAAGCAGAGAGCAAGGACATTCTTCGAAAGCATCTGGCGTTTGTAAAAAGATTATTAATTTGCCTAGGGTACACAGTAAACAAAAAGAAATCAAAATTAGTGCCTCTCAAGAGATAATATTCCTGGTTGCAAGCTTAAATACAACTGCCCAGATGGCTTATCTCACACCAGACAAACAAAGGCAACTGACTCATTACTTTCAAATGATGGCAACAAACACCCAGCCTCCTGCAAGAAAGATTCTGTAGGCCCTGGGCGTCATGGCTTCCTGCATTCTACTCATTCCATATGCAAGACTGCATATGAGAAAACTACAATGGTATCTAAAAAGTGTTTGGACTCAGCATTGCCACAGCCTGGAAACAATAGTGACTATAATTCCCTGTTTACAACAGGAGTTTTGATGGTGGTCCAGGGCCTGTCACCACAACAAGGGACAGCCTACACCTTACCAACTGCCATGCAGACAATAACAACGGATGCATCAGATTATGCCTGGGGGCACATATGGCAGGAAAATGTATTCAGGGCACATGGCCCAAGGGACAAATGTATCTTCACATTAATCAAAAAGAGATGCTAGCTGTACAGAATGCCCTGACAGCCTTCAAGGATCTACTACATCCAGGACAACAGTTATGTGGTACATAAACAAGCAAGGGGACACATTCCTACCCCCTCTGCAGGCAAGCCATGACTCTGTGGAGCACAGCACTGACCTATCAAGTACATCTGCAGGCACAATTCCTGCCAGGAAAGAAAAATACACTGGCAGATGAACTAAGCAAAAATATCATGGATCCGCACGAATGGAAACTAAATCCACAGGTCTTCAGCTTGATAACAAGGAAATGGGGACCCCCTGACATAGATCTTTTTGCCTCCCCGCCAACTACAGAAATTCTGCACAAGAACTTATCACTCACAAGCATGGAAAGTGGATGCTGTTTCATTCAGCTGGAAAACCCTGACAGTTTGTCTTCCCTCTACTGCCTCTTCTTCCCAAGGTACTCCTAAAAGTCAGACAAGAGAAGCCAAAAATTATCCTGATTGCCCCAGACTTGGCCACACCAGCACTGGTACCCAATCCTAAAGAGCTTGTCTCGAGGCCCAGCCTGGCCTTTACCTCAAATTCCTCATCTTCTGACTCAACAAAACAATTAGATTGTACACAGTCAACTCAGAACCTTAAATATGGCTGCATGGCAGATAATTTAGCTACTCAAACCACACCTCTCTCTAAAGCTGTTATGGATGCCATTTTAGAAGCCAGGAGGCCCAGCACTAGGAAATCTTATGCAGAAAAATGGAAGAGATTCTGTGCTTGGAACCAGGCACAAGGACTCGAACCACTTGTGCCAAATATACCTCAGATTTTACAATACCTAACTGAGATGCCGGACAAAGGCCTATCCTTTTCATCTATTAAAATCCATGCTTCTACCATTTCAGCTCATTACAATACGGAACCTCCAATTTTTTCACATCCACTGCTAAGGCAGTACCTCAGAGGGGCAAGAAACATAAGACCCCCAAGAAGAGCACCAATACCTACTTGGGACCTCAATTTTGTATTAGAAAAGCTCACACTGCCTCCTTTTGAGCCAGCCAACACAGTTGACATAAAATTCCTATCATGGAAAAACTGCTCTGCTCCTACAATAACTTCAGCAAGAAGAGTCTCAGAGTTACAGGCATTAATGGCAGTGGAACCTTTCATCATTCTTCATCAGGACAGGGTCTCTCTAAGGACAAACCCAACATTTATGTCAAAGGTGATTTCCAGTATGGCTCTTAACCAAACCATTCATTTGCCAACTTTCTATCTAAATCCCCAGAATAAAGGGGAGAGACTTCTGCACAACTTGGATATACACAGACAGCTACGATTCTACTTGGACAAAACAAAAGCTTTCAGAAAAACTGAGCAACTGTTTGTAGCTTATGCTGCAGGATCACAATGAAAGCCCATCTCAAAGCAGACAATTTCAAAATGGATAGGACACTGCATTCGCTTCTGCTATGCACAACATGGCAAATCAGTTCCTAAGGGCATAAGGCCACATTCTACCAGAGCAGCAGCCACTTCAGCAACCTTTCTCAGAGGAGTACCAACCAAAGACATTTTAGAAGCTGCAACCTGGAGTTCAGTGCACACTTTCACTAAGCACTACCACTTACCTCTCTACTCTAAATCCAGAGCAGGCTTTGCCACTGCAGTTCTGCAGGGCCTGGTAGCCTCTCCTAATCCTATTTAAGCCCAGCCACCCAACCTCAGCTTTGGGATTCAACCCAAGTGTAATGACTGCAACAGTGAAACACGATGAACATAGTACAGTTGTGTACCTACCATAAATGTAGATGTTCGAGTGTATTGACTGTTGCAGTCCAGGTTACCCACCCACCATCCCCCTTTCTCATTGCTGGGTCCTTTTTGTACTTCTCAACTCTCTACAACCTATATGATGTATTTGCTTGTAGATGAAGGAACTGTTATTTTGGTACACGCATGTTTTCTGACATAATTTTTTCCAGCCTTTCCTTTTTGTGGGCATCTGACATCTGGGGCAAGAAAAACTGAAGAAAATGGCATTAGTTGCATCTTTTATACCCCTGGTGCACTGACGTCAGGGAAGAAGTGACAGCAACCGACGCCGGGCGTAGACTTTGGAACTCGGGCCGACTGCGGGTCAGATGATCTGAAGAAGTCTCATTTGGCAGAAGAAAGCGCTCATTTGTTTTGGAAAATAAAGAACTGAAGATTTACATCACTAGTGGCTTGGAACCTTTTTCGTTTTTCTATCTTTTGAATGATAAGTAACTGTTGACAGAGTATATGGTTCTGCAGTTCTAGCCATCCTAGTTGTTTGAGGTTAAGGCAGTCATGAGTTTTAAAGGGAGAGCATGTGATGAATCTAGCTATGCTATTATAACAGGTAGAAAGTTTGGAGAGGTTGTTTTTAGATAGGTTAGTATATATAGCAGAAGCATAGAAGAGGGTTGAAATGAGGTGGGTTTGGGCAATAGTTTCCCTGGCTGAAGGGGTAAGGAAGGGTTTAATTCTATAGAGAGTACCAAGTTTTTTGTTAACAGACTTTATGGTGGAGTTAATATGGTCATCATAGTTAAGACCATTATCAATTGTTACACCTAGCAAGCGGGTTGTAGTATCTGGGGTTATGTTGGTAGCATTGTTAGAGGTTATATAGAAGAATGGATTGGGTGATTTATGAGTTGAGTAAAAAGCAGTAGTTTTGTTTTTTTGGGATTTAGGAGGAGGCAGTGTTGCATAAACCAGTTTTCAACATTATGGAAAACAGTTTGAGTGAGGGACTGGAGGGAGGCTATATTCTTAGCAGTACAGGTTAAGGTTGAGTCATCTGCATATTGAATGCAGGTGGCTTGAGGTATGTTCATGTGTAGCTCGTTAATAAATAAGGAAAAAAGAAGGGGACCTAAGATAAAGCCTTGTGGGACTCCAATATTTACTGGAAGTAATGAAGACAGATTGTTATCCCACAGTACTGCTTGCTGTCTGTTTTTAAGATAAGACCTAAACCATTGTAATGCTTATGGATCAAGAGAATGGAATTTTAGTTTGTCTAGAAGTAAGTTATGGTTAACCATATCAAAGGCTTTTGACAGGTCAATAAATAGTGCAGAGGAAAAGGAGTTATTGTTACGATTTTTATTTATAGAGTCAGTGAAGGATAGAAGGGCAGTCGTTGTGCTGTGGAATGGTCTGAAGCCATGTTGGCAGTTTGCTAGTAGGTTATTTTGTAATAGGTAGTTAAGTAGTTGTTTGTGAATACATTTTTCCATTATCTTAGCTAATGGGGAGAGTAAGGCAATAGGTCAAAAGTTAGAAAGCTCAATAGAAGATCCACCTTTATGTAGAGGGATGATGTGGGATACTTTCCATATGGTAGGGATTTTGCCTTCAGAAATAGTTCTGTTAATAAGGATAGAGATGGGGTAGTCTATAGCTTTTGCAGCAATTTGTAGGTATTCAGATGGGAGACGGTCAACAGATGGGGTGCAAGGTTTCAGTTTTTTAAGTAGCTTATAGATGAGAGGTGTAGGTACAGGTTGTATATGAAAGGTAGGAGATGAAGTCTTGGAGGTATTTGGTGGGGAAGCAGTAGAAGGAGGTAAGGAATTGGCTAGGGTTTGAATGGCTTCTGTAAAGTAGTTATTAAATGCATCAGGGATCTGGTTGGAATTATTATGGTTGAAACCTGCTGGGACAGGAGTAGTAGAGTGTCCTGGCTGAAGAAGTTTGTTTATCCCTGACCAAAATTTTTGTGGAGTTTGTTGACTGGTTTGTTGGAGGTGAAGGTAGAAGTCTTTTGTGTCTATAAGAATATCCTTCTTGGTGGCATTTCTTAACTGTTTAAAGAGGAGGTGATCAGATGGACATTTGGTAGCTCTCCATTTAGCCCAGGTTTTGTTTCTGAGGAGCATCTTCTGCTTAGTTTCTTTTGTTAGCCATGGGGCAGATTTGGTTCTAATTCTAGTAGAGCGGTAAGGTGTGTGGTAGTCTAGGATTTGAAGAAAGTTAGTGTTGAAGTAGGTCACAGCCTCATCAACTTCAAGATGGGTCAGTGGTGACCAGTCACATGCTTGCAATTCGTTCAGGAAGCTATCTGGATTAAAGAATTTCTTTGAGCGGAAACTTTTGACATTGAGTAGTTGAGATATGGAGTTTTTGTCGTCTAATGTAAGTTAGCATATGGTCGCTGATATTGTCGAGAAGGGTTCCTGGAGTATAATTGTCAGGGTGGTTATTAATAAGGATCCAGTCAAGAGTAGATTCTTTCCTGCTAGGTTTGTGGATTCTAGTAGGGGTGGTTATTAATTGAGAGAATCCAAAGAGATTTATGTGGTTAGTAGGGTTTTGGGAACTGCAGATGAACCAGTCTATGTTGAAGTCACCCAGTACAATGGTCTCCTGGGGTAGTTGGGTGGAGAGGTAACTAAGTAAGTTTTCAAGAGTATTAGTATTGTTACCAGGGGGAAGATGCATACAAATTAGGCAGATAGATTTGGAGTTTGGTAGACAGCAGTTCAGATTTGGTGTCTAATGATGGAAGCAAATTAAAGGGGGAAACTTGGAGATTACATTTATAGAGTATGGCTATACCTCCACCTTTTTTGATTTTGCGGTCACATCTAAGGATATTATAGCCTGGAGGGGTAATTTCCTGGTCTAGAGTAGATGGTTTTAGCCAAGTTAGTGTAAGACATAGAATATCAAATGAGTGCAATTCAAGGAGTGCAAGCAGGTGGGAAATTTTATTGTTAATACTTCTAATATTAAGGTGAGCTATCAGGAGAGAGTTATGTGCTTTAGCTAATGTAGAAATCTTAGGTAAAGTTACATTGTCAAGGTTATTGCTATTGTCATTGTTGGGGCCAGGGTTTGGATGAATACCACTGTCTAGGAGGAGGTGACGCTGGGGATAGTGTAGAAATGTAAAGATTTTGTAGGAATTATTAAAATTCTTTTACTTAGTGAAGTAAGTCGCATGGGTTGCTCTGTGGTATTTTGGTAGTATGTAGTTAGAGGTACAGGTTATGTTACTGTGGTTAAGGATGTAGATGAAAGAAGATGGTAAAGTTTGTTGGAAATGATGGTTTTGTTCAAGTAGGGTAAGATTTTCAAAGAAGGTGAGTGACTAAGGTATGGTAAGAGAGGCTGTTGCGGTAGTAAAGAGTAGTGTGTATGTGAAGATAGTTTTGTGTGTTTGGGCCATAGTAGTAAGTAGATATGAGATAAGAGTAGCTTGTGTGAGTAGGTGTAGTAGAAAAGCAGGAGAGAATGTTTCAAGAGATTAAGCAGGGTATAAAAACTTATACCTGAGATCATGCCGCTATCCTTTACTGTGTCACACCTGTCTGTGTTGGCTTTAGGTCTTTTGTCTTCCATGTTGTTCTTAATAGAACATGAGGAGACCAGTGCTTTCCTGCATGACTCAGTCCTGGGACCACTTCTGATTTTTATTCAGTTTACAAACCTACAGACTAAAAACCAGGACTTGCAGCTAACCATGTTTGCAGGAGACTGCAAGCTAGGCGTCCTTAACAAATCACCCCTCTGACACTGAAGTCTCCAGCAGGAACTCACACTTATAAATGCCTGATGTATTGAAAATGAGCTTAAAAGAAATGCTAAAAACAAACGTAACATTGTCGCCTTTGGCAGACGCACCATTCTCCTAGTATATAGCATCAACAATAGCCTGCTTCAAAATTAGTCCATAGTTAGAGGCCAGGGAACCTGGGTTGATAACTCCCTTTCCTTTGATCACCATGTTGCAACAGTTGTCAGGAAATTATTCTACTTGGTACAGCTGATCACCAAGGGAATATCATATAGATTTAAAAATGTTACTGTCCTCTTGTGTTTGGCATTGATCAGACCAATTGTAGAATAGAATGTACATCATCAGATGTATCAAACACTAGAAAGACTTCCACGATTCCTAATAAAGGGAATTACAACATTAAATGCCCTAACTGACCAAAAAAGACTGTGGAAACACCATCCCTCTTTTTTTTTTTTTGGTCTGATAGTCTCCTGAGAGATTTATTCCTTGCCTTCTGAGCAATCTGGAACCCACTAGTCCAGGATCTCTTCTGCCTTTACAAATCAAACAGTCCCACAAATATTAAAACAAGAACAAACAGTCCCACATATATTAGAGCAAGAACTCTAATCCTGCTTTAGCAGATCAATAAATATAAGGTGGAGAGACCAATTCATTACTCTGTGTCTCTGTCACCTCTGGAATAGACTCCCCCCCCTGCAGATAAAGCAGTGTAATGTGCTGTCTTTCAAATGGGACCTGGATAATTAGAGTATTCATAAATTCACCCCAGGATTGACAGGCCTATAGCCTTCCTTTAACGGGGAAGTACAGTCTGGGGTGGGAACTAGCAAGGCATAAGGTTACAAGACTCAGTAGCTTTGAACTTCCTACGAGATTCCTATATCCTTTAGTCTAGTTTGCTTACCTGGTCAGCTAAAAATGAATGAATAAATGTAAACACAAAATGTCATCATTAGACTGCCCTGTACTGTATTTGGACCACTTTTTTTCTTTAAAAAAATTATTCATCTCATACAAATAGCTCAGCTGCTTGGCTCTTTGATTTATTAAGTAAATCTGCAGAAAGGTACTCCATGATCAAAATGTGTATTTAAGCAATGACCCTCTTTCTGCTGTGCTTTAAATGGAAGCATGAACTAGATCAGAAATGGAGCGGGGGGGGGTGTGTGTAGCAAGACTACAGATTAACTGTTTCTGTGTGTAATAAGTCACCTCAAGCCTTCCTTGTTATATAGTGATATTGTTTCATTGCTTTGTTCTCATTACACACACACACATTTACTTAGCATAAAAAGATACTGGTACCAGCCAAACTCCATCTGGATTGATTTTAGTCTGTAGTATTGCTACTGATCCACTTCAAAAAGGAAGGCATTTTTATTGTGTAAATTATTATTTTAGAATCATACCTTGTGTTTTCATTATGTGTAACTCAGATGTGTGACATGAAGATCTGAGTTTAAATAGTGTCTTGGCTGCTAGAAAAGTTGGGCAGTGGAGGGTGGGAGTCAGTAGCTTATGTTAGCTCCTTCATCCTTGGGTGACCAACCTGCACCCTTGCAAATGGAGGCTTGTATGCTACCAGATGCTGCTGGTTCAGAGGGCATGGGCTTAGCAATCCCAAGTCAATAACAGTAGTCCTCATAGGTATGTATGGGTCCACACACAGAGGAAGGGCACAAACACACTTGCAGAGATAGAGATACTCATATCAACCGCCTA
Organism: Protopterus annectens; assembly: GCF_019279795.1. Classification (NCBI taxonomy): domain Eukaryota; kingdom Metazoa; phylum Chordata; order Ceratodontiformes; family Protopteridae; genus Protopterus; species Protopterus annectens. The sequence continues at coordinate 1,559,607,584 of NC_056729.1, read as the reverse complement.
GATTAGTTTAGGGAAAACGTGTATCGCCATTATTTGGGATGCTGGTGATGGCAGGTACACTGCACAGGTGTTTGTATGATGGTCTCTCTAGACCCATTCCCTTCCTGACTAGAAACTACCCAGGATAGGTGAAAAATACACAAGTTTTCACTTATTTTCAGTATTTATATTTTGCAATTTCTAGCAACATTTATGGTAAATAAAAGTCAGTATTAATATGGATCATTGAATTTTCCCAAATAATAGATTTGTCTAGATGCTGTAGATGAGGGACAGGTTTGCAAAGAAATTGATAACTTTAGTATGTAAGCAGTAGAAAGATGTTTCAGGGTGACTAACTACAAGGGTACCTGCAGTGGCACACACCCATCATAAACTGCTGTATTCAAGTGGAAAATGAATTACAGCTGTCTAGCAGGTAGTGTTATTGTATCTCAGAAAGGGAAGGTTTTAATTGTTCCCAATTCACCACCCCCAACCAAGGAAACCACAGTGAAAATCTTTTCTAAAGCAAACTTCACCTTACTTAAGACAGAGGTGGTAAGTTTCACAGCCCCCACGCTAAAGGATAACACTGCCCAAGATGCATAATCCTTTACAAATGCACTCTATGAACACCTACAAGGATGCATGGATCATGCCATCCCTAGCAAAACCAAGACTCACTCCCCTAAGAGAAGGAAACCAGTCTGGTGGACCCCTGCCATAAACAGGTTATACAATAAAAGGAGGAAACTAGTTCAGAAAAAAAGCAAATCCTAAGAAGGAAAGACATCCCTGGTCAGTATCAGTAAGAAACTAAGGTCCCTCATAAAGTCATCCAAGGCTAACTTTGAAAGAAAAATAGCCAAGGATTTGAAAGATAACCACAAAGCCTTCTTTAGCTGTGTCAAGTATCTAAGTGGTAACTCACAGATATGCTCTGAGCTAGTGCAATATAGCACAAAATATACTGAACCTACTGATATTGCCAACATCCTGGCAGATAGTTTCAGTGCAAACTTCACCCCCCTCTCACCTCCAAAAGGGCCGACAACAATACCGGAAAAGTGTAGTGTCCCAGAAATCACAGACGCACAGGTGAAAACAGCCCTTTCAAAAGCCAAAAACACACCGTCAGTGGTGCCAGATGGTGTCCTAGGATGCGTCTTGCATGAACTACAGAACGAACTAACCCCCCACCTAAACACGCTGTTCAACCTCAGCCTCTCCACAGGCTATGTGCCCATAGAATGGTGCACAGCAACGGTTATTCTGCTCCACAAAGGAGGGGCCACAACTGACCCTGGTAACTATCACCCCATAAGCCTGACCAGTCTGGTCTGCAAGGCTATCGAGCGCATCATCATAGACCTCATTAACAAAGACATTGGGAACCTCCAAACACTTGACCCGACCCAGTTCGGCTTTGTTAAGGGCAGATCATGCCTACTAAACCTGTTTGACTTCTTTGAGACAGTCACCAAGGCCATAGATGAGGGAAAGGTGGTTCACACCGCCTACCTTGACCTCACCAAGGCGTTCGACACCATTCCTCACTCAGGTATTATAGAAAAACTCACCAGCCTGAACATAAACCCCTACATCACAAGATGGGTTGCCAACTGGCTTACAGACAGAACTCACACGGTAAGAATAGCAGGCTCCAGGTCCGACTCTAAACCAGTCACAAGTGGTGTCCCACAAGGCTCGGTCCTGGGACCCCTACTGTTCGGCATATACTTCTCAGAAGTACAGGCACACACAGGAGGACTATGGCTAACCAAGTTCGCCGATGACTGCAAACTGGGAGCCATAATTGACTCTCCGGCTTACACGGACATCCTCTAAAAAGGCCTTACTGAGACGGACACCTGGTGTCAAAGTCATGGCCTTGAGCTAAATGCCAAAAAATGCATAGTCATCCCATTTGGGAAAAACAAAACACCCATGAATTACCACATTGTTGGCAGTCCCCTTAATACAGAAGAGGTAATAAGAGATCTGGGGACCCAGGTATATAGTAATCTCTCCTTTGACAATCATATTGGCAAAGTAGTTAGGAAATCCTTCTATGTGGCCCATCTAATTACTAAAGGGTTCGCATCTAGAAATAAAGAGGTTATAGTGCCCCTCTGCTCGTCACTCATCAGACCCATCATAGAGTACAATGCCCCATTTGGGATGTACTTCTCAAGACTCTTCCAACAGCTGGAAAGACCACAAAAGTACCTCACCAAGAGAATTACTGGCTTCAAACATATGTCCTATGCAGACTGACTGAAAAAACTCCGGCTGTACTCAGTGGCATATCTCTTACTCAGAGGTGATCTCTGCCTGACTTACAAAGCCATGTCCAACTCAGAATTGATGGACATGCTGCACCTAAACAAATCCAAGTCACTGCAACCACGCGCTCTAGTGAGCTAAACCTCACCACAACAATAAATAGAACATGCTGAAGGGATAGTTTCATGTCACAGAGACATCCCATGCTTTGGAACAAAATTCCTGTTTACATTAGGCAGAGCCCCTCACTAACACTCTTCAAGAAAAACCTTGACGAGTGGATGGGTAACAGAAAATACACCCCTGGGATCACTTCATTGGCTCTGCTTGACAGAGGCTCAGTTAATTAATCAATGGGGCGGCGAAAGCCAACACACTCTGACTAGGCTTTTAAATGCCCTCGGGCAGATAGCCTAGTACCTACCTGTGAACCTATAATGTTAAAATATTGTTGCAAGCTCAGAGTCTGTGCTGTATCCCGTGGTGTTTCTTGTGGTCTCCTCTGTCAAGAGAATTATAAATTAATTGATGTGACATTACAAAAAACTGTTTTCAGTTTCCACAACTTTGTGCCATCTACTTCAAATATATGAGCATTACATTTGCTTTGGGATTTGCTATTTTTTTATCATCCTACTGTATATTCTTACCTTCAGGGCGTGCTTATATTTAAAATGCTACTGTGATACTCAGTCTGATTTGTACATAGTCACTAATATTGTCATAATGGTTCCAACACTGTGGAACTGCATCAAATAATTGGCATCAGCTCATGCTTATGTATAAGATTAGTGTGTTAAGTTCTTGCTTTTGGTAACCTGTTTCTGTAGTAGTATTGTTCATAGTGCTTGTATTAATATTTTTTATGGCAACTCTTATTAATAGCACATACAGCTGCACTGCTTTGTTACAGGTTTGCACACAGTAATGACCTGTTTTGTTCTGTGTAACATTATACATGACATTTTGGAGCATGCTTTTTGGATATACCATGAAAAAGGGCCTCTAACCAGTGAGGTACATCCTGTGAAAGTAATGCAGTAAAGGAAATGAACAAGTGCAAGAAAAGTGCCAGGCAAACTAGGAGCCATAATCAAATCTCCTAACTATGTGGATATCCTACAAAAGGGCCGCACTGAGACAGATGCCTGGTGTCAAAGCCATGGCCTCAATCTCATTGCCAAAAAGTGCATTGTCATCCCTTTTGGTAAAAACTCTGTACCCATGAACTACAACATAGGCGGTAGTATACTTAACACCGAAAGTGTGATGAGACCTTGGGACACAGGTGGACAGTAGTCTCTCCTTTGATAATCACATCGCCACAGTTGTCAGGAAATCTTTCTACGTGGCACACCTCATCACAAAAGGTTTCTCATCCAGGAAAAAAGAGGTAATTGTTCCCCTCTACTCATCACTCATTAGACCCATTATAGAGTGCATTGCCTCTTTTTGTATGTACCTCCCAAGGCATCTACAACAACTGGAAAGGCCACAGAAATATCTCACAAAGAGGATTACCAGCTTCAAACAGATGCCCTGCGCAGACCGTCTCAAAAAACTTCAGCTTTACTCTGTCGCATATCGCCTACTCAGAGGCGATCTCTGCCTAATATACAAAGCTATGTCAAACCCAGAGCTGTTGGACATGCTCCACGTAAAGAAATCCCAATCCCTCAGGGACCTAAACCTTGTCACCACAATAAACAGAACATGCTGGAGGGATAGATTCCTATCTCAGAGACTTCCCATACTCTGGAAAAAACTGCCTGTCTATATCAAACAAAGCTCCTCATTAGCACTCTTCAAGAAAAATCTTGATGATTGGATGGGAGATAGGAAATTCACCCCGGGGATCACTTCTGTGGCTCTGCTTGACAGAGGCACAGGAAAATAATTTTCTTGGGTGGCAAAAGCCAGGGTACTGTTTGGCTAGGCTTATATAGGCCCTAGGGCCAATAGCCTAGTACCTACCTATGAACCTCTGAACCTATTAGTGCTTAAAGTACTGACAAGCAGTTAGAAACATGGAGTACTGCAGCTCCATTTTTTGCATTTGCAGATGTGTCACATTCAGACCTCTTAATCGTACTGAATTCCTCTGTATTTACCAGTTGTGAAGGTAAAATAATGGGGTGCCATGAATTTCCATGTGGCCCCTAAAATTCCTGATTTTTTTTCAATTTTTTTTTTTTTAATGTAGAGATTTTGAAATTATCGCTGACGTCATCAGGCACTGCCAGAGTATCCTGCAATGACTTCAGTGTGCATGATAGATTCAGACTTGGAGTTTGGGACAGTACTGTTTTGGATGGTTGGTGGTGGTGGAAAACAATAGTAGCAGCAGCAAGCGGAGCTAGCCTGGCATCTGACCTGTGCACAATTTAAGTTCTGCAATTTGCAGCAGAGTCTGTCCAGCGCCCACTTACCCATGCCTGCGGGAATTAGATTCATGGAATCTGGCAGGATGAGAAAATTCACTTTCTGTGGCAGCTCATCCTCCTCCTTTTGGACTTGGTAGCTAAAAATAAAAAAGAATTAAAAAAAAAAAAAACGCTTATGCGTAAGAAACTGCATTAGGTAGGATTTCTGCAGTCGGCTGCACAGTGCACACTTCTTTGTTAAAAATAGTTAATTTGCCACTTCAACGGTTCACGATGTGAGTGATTTCAGAAGTGCAACTAAGTATGGTACAGTTAAAGCTAGCCTGGAGTCTGGACAATGTGACTTAGTGCTTTAAATGAACATCACGATTTGTGAATCTGACTTTAAACCAGGAAGCAGGGCAGGAGCTGACAGTGTAGTTCAACCCACTTCACTTGCAGTGGCATAGCTGGGGGGGGGGCGAGAGGGGCAGTTTGCAGTTTGGATTAATTTAAAAATAGCTAAAAGCAGTGTTACTTTATTTTGTTTGTTTCTTTAATAATGGTCTCGTTCCACCATTCTTTCCAGTAGCATCACGTCATACATGCACGTCCTATCCATCCGTGCAATTTTAAATACAGGATATTTTTTTGCCACTGAGTGTTCCAGTACGTATGGAGCTCAGTTATTTTACAGAGGTTACAGAGGAATGTGTTCTTATTGCAGTTGTATATATAGCAGTTATTTTACAGGTGTTCCAGTAAGTATGGAGTTCTGTTATTTTACAGAAGAATGTGTTCTTATTGCAGTTGTGTATACAGCATTTATGTATATATGGAGCTGAATGTTCCTATTGCAGTTATTTGAGAGGAATGTTCTTATTGCAGTGCAGTTGTTTTAAAGAAGTGTGTGTGTGTGTGTGTGTGTGTGTGTGTGTGTGTGTGTGTGTGTGTGTGTGTGTTGTGTGTGCAATGCCCCAGTTAGGTATACTTGATAGTTAGGGTTACTCAGGCTCGAACCCTGTACCTTAGGTACAAGAAGCAAGAGTCTGAATTCTCTACCCATACCACCACTTGTGATTCAAGGAGTTATAGCTCTCAACTGTATACATTTTCACAGAATGTCTGGAATGTTTGAGTTTAGTGCTGTATATGCAAAGTCTACTTGAATTGTTAGTAGCAACAACAGGTAGTATACTTGCTTTTGATGCAGAAGGCTGTGGGTTCTACTCCCACAGTATGTAGATGGATTGCCGATACTGTACTGTGTTCTACTTTTAAAGGGGTTGGATACTGCAGTCCTGAGAATGTCTTCATTTGGCAGAGATACCTAGTAACTATGAACCTGTTATTAGTTTGCCGTTCATTCCCTATTGAAATATTACTAGCTTATCATTTTTTTAATGTAGCATAGGCAGTTTATTCTTCAAGGACAACAGGTACTTTACTTGTAGATGAAACAATGAAATATAAAGTTGTTTGCTAGCAGCAACATCTTCGTTAGTTACAGATGTGTTTTAATGTGGAATTATTTAGATGATTTTTACTTCTGCAGAGATTGTGCATATTTACTGATACTGGTGGATTGTAGAGTTTGAATAGACTTTTATGATGGAAATGTTCTAAATTAGGCAATATTGTTATTATTGGTGCATGCATTTTGTTTCATTGCTTACTGGAAAACTGTTCAAAACAATAAATTTAAAATGCACTCTAACAAGTGCACTATATTATACAAGGAATGTATTTTAATATAATCAGGAAGGTGTGTCAAAGAACACATATGTTTCATGTGCAAGGGACCTATGATTTGAAAACAGCCCAAAGGTAATGTTTATTTGCCACAGACCTGATGCATTTTCTTTGAATGTGGGTTTCAGTGCTGTTTCAAAGAATGTAAGTTTCAATGGCAGAGACGTTTTAATGCTAAGTCTGTTTTCATTGTGAGACTATATTGCTTTGGTTAGCAGATGTCTGTTAGTGTTTTTGCTATAAAATGTAAAATATAAGTTTTAAATGAAATCCAAATTATCATTGTAGAAGTAAAGCAGTATGCACATTACAGTGTTTATGGTAAATGGGGTGAAGTAGCCAAGTAATGGAACATTGGAAAAATTGAAATTGAAAAAAATGGTTGCCATTTATTACAGGGTCTGAGGCCATATTTTGGTTTTCTGTTCTTCAGTTTACATTTGAAAGTTGGTATCCTACAATTCCATTGGAGTGGGCGGGGTTACACAATTATGTATGCACATTTTATGTTAATCAGTATACAGATTTGTACCTATTTTTCATGGGCCTATGTCCAGATTTTTGATGTTTCTATGTTTAGAGGTATAGTCACACTCTCATCTAGATTGCATTTTACTCCCTATGTAGAGCTGCATATTTCTCACATTAATGCTAGGTTACTCAACTAATAGTTCATCTCAAATAAAATAAATAGACTAAAACAAAATTAGATGCTAAACATAGTCACGGCTCTGCAACACCATTCAGTACTAATTACCCAAATAATCACCATTCATTGCCTGCTGACAGTTAATCTGCTTGATAACTGCAATCTAAGATGCAACCATGTACAGCAACAGAATGCAAGCAATCTATTTTTAACATAAGCAAAACTTAAGTCTTGGATATTCTAAAACTTTCTGAAGACTATTGAAAATTGTTGACTAATTGTTGACTTTGCTAAGAGAATTTGTAATCAAAAACTCTTCGGTCATTAATGCAACAAAAATACAAAACTGAAGTTGGACACATTTATTACACAGATGGACTGCAACTCTCAGTTTGGTAATATGCAAACAGTGAGGGACAAGAATGATGAATCTCTGGACATGGCAGCACATACTTGGCTGCTAAAGAACTGGTCCGGAGGGACTCCTGTACCATTCTGCTGTATTAAAGGTGTTAATCAATAAGCATGTTTATAAAATAGTGAAATATTAAAATGCAGAACAAAATGCACAGCATATCACAAAAGTGTTACAGTTTACGGCTTAAGTAAAAGCTGTTTTATTTCATCAACATTAAAATCTAGGTCAGAGAGATAGGTCTTTAGGGAGCTCTTGTAGTAGGTCAGAACAAAGCACTGCTTAAGCCACAGTTTTAGTAGATTCCCAAGGTGTGGTGCCTGATGGACAAATGACCAAGCAATAGACATTTTGTCCTGTATTTTGGAAAGTGACATTTCAGAGGATTAAAGTTATGAGCTGTTAATGAGCTGCTTCCTATAGTCCAGGATTTGAATCCCTCTGCCTTTGCCTGCTGTGTGATTATGAGAAGGTCAGTTAACCACACAGTGCTCTGGTGTAAATGGAAAACTGTGATAGTCTCTTAAGTCGTTCATGAAGTTATGAACTGCTAGAATAGCTAGGGCAGCAGAGAGTTATGCATTTGTTGGGCAGTAGGAGACCAAAATCATACAGTATGAAACAGAATAGGGAGCCAGTGCAGCCTACAGATTACAGTCTGTTAACAGCAGTATGTACCAGTACATAACCAGGCTGTGCCTGCATATTAGATTGCAGTCTGTTAACAGCAGTATGTACCAGTACTTAACCAGGCTGTGCCTACAGATTACAGTCTGTTAACAGCAGTATGTACCAGTACGTAACCAGGCTGTTCCTACAGATTACAGTCTGTTAACAGCAGTATGTACCAGTACGTAACCAGGCTGTTCCTACAGATTACAGTCTGTTAACAGCAGTATGTACCAGTACGTAACCAGGCTGTTCCTACAGATTACAGTCTATTAACAGCAGTGTGTACCAAGGCTGTGCCTACAGATTACAGTCTCTTAACAGCAGTATGAACCAGTACGTAACCAGGCTGTGCATACAGATTAGATTGCAGTTTGTTAATAGCAGTATGTACCAGTACGTAACCAAGGCTGTGCCTACAGATTAGATTGCAGTCATTTAAAAGCAGTATGTACCAGGCTGTGCCTACAGATTACAGTCTTAAAAGCAGGATGTACCAGTACGTAACCAGACTGTGCCTACGGATTATAGTCTGTTAACAGCAGTATGTACCAGTACATAACCAGGCTGTGCCTACAGATTACAGTCTGTTAGCAGTATGTACCAGTACGTACCCAGGCTGTGCCTACAGATTACAGTCTATTAACAGTCTATTAACAGCAGTATGTACCAGTACATAACCAGGCTGTGCCGACAGATTACACTCTGTTAACAGCAGTATGTACCAGTATGTAACCAGGCTGTGCCTACAGATTACAGTCTGTTAACAGCAGTACGTACCAGTAAGTAACCAGGATGTGGTGTTTTGTACAAGCTGCAGTCAGTTCATCTGAATGTTTGGAATCCCAAGGTAAAGAACATTGCAGTAGTTGAAACCAAGACATGACAGCTGGGAATGCTCAGGAGATATCATGCAATTGTTTATGGCAATATTCCTCACATGAAAGGAATATGACTTAATGGATACTTACTTCCTGCGTGCCAGCTGATCTTTGAGAATAATATCAACTAGTGTCATGAAGTAGTAACGTCAAAGATCTATTTAATTGCAAGATTAATATTGAGTGAACAACCATTGTTAGATGATCTTTGACTTTGCTGATGAAACTGGCAAGTATTGACTTTGCTGATCAAACTGGCAAGTATTGGACATTACTGCTTGATAACACTGCCATCAGGAACTAAGGCTACCGTAGTTGTTTAAAAATAGAGGGAATGATAGAAATTCCAACAGCTTTTTTAGTCAAGAATGACCGTGGCTAATATTATGCAAAGTCATTATTGCAAAGTATAAACTGCTGAAAAGTTTTAAGCATGTGAATGTAATGACACATCTTGCTCACTGAAGTTCATAGATTCATAGCTGTATAATAATCTGACCACTGGGACCTTTATGAGCCTAGCTATGCAACCCAAATGTATCCCATGAATTATTGCGACTTAGAGGTTATTTTATGAGGTGTAGGTTAGTCAGGCTTGATTAAACAGCTAACAAAATTAAACAGCTTGTACAACCTGGTGATTTCAGTCTGTGTGAGAGGCAGACACTTAAATTATCTAGGCCCATTTTTCACATGTTTTACCAATGGTTAATTTGAATCGTTTCCTGAGTGATACTTAAATGCAAAGTGAAATTCTGAGCCTTTATCTTTGAAGGATTTCAAGCCTGCATAAGGTATAGCATTACTGATACCAAGTGAAGAAAGAAATGCTTAAAACCAGTAGAACACAGGTAACCTTGAGTCCAAAAGTCCGAAACAAAAACTTTCTTAACGCAAGTTTATTGAATCAAATAACAGCGTTTTCGCCACTATTATGAAAGCAGCTTCATCAGAGATACTGATACAAGTGCCAGAAAGCATACCTTTATAAGAACAGGAAGTGACACAAAGACACGTCACCTCCTTATGCATGTAATAAAGGTGTTATCAATTCTAAAATACAAAATCAAATTATACTTTAAAAATCAAAATAAGTATACAATATATAAAAAATAGCACTACTGGTGATTCCCTACTAGGGTTTCCCACCGACCTTCCCATTTATCGGTCTTCTTTTTAAACCTGGCAATTTTAAGCTTCCCACCCCTACTGTAAATTATACTTAATAAGCTCTTTCCTTTCTACACTGCTGTTGATATCTTGATTTTTTTTATTTGAATTATCTGCCTTTCCTTGTACTTATAGTGAAAATGTGCATTTTCCCTCTTATTGACTGTTGTACTGTTTTACTTCATCTGAATTCGTTATCTTGCTAGCTGTTGGATAACGTAGTGTATTTTTACAGTCTAGCAAGCACTTGCTTTCCTCATCAAGTTTAGTGGATTTTTCTTCTAGTGCACTGGGAGGTAGCCTGGTCCGTCTAGGTTGAGGAAACACTTGAGATTTCTGCATATAGTTTTATTGGCTGGAGAGTTTATTAATCATCTTATCTTGTTTTTAGTGGCTTTATAAACTCGGTACAGTTGAGTGGCTCTTGGTTCATTTAAACAAAGCTAAGTTCTTTTATTGAATAATCACACTGTTATGAGCTGTTTAAGGTATACTGTTTTATCCATATCGTTAGGTTTGTTTATGGTAGCACTTCACTCCGGACACACTCTTACTGTGCTTTTACATTAGGAGGACTGGGATTATTCATCTGGTGGCTGTAGGTGTTTACCTGGTCTTTCTGAGCTGGAAACCTCTTAATATTTTTTTCTTTGCACTTCTCTTATGTACTGTGACTGCACTAATGGGCACAATATTTTTTAACATAAGGGGTGGCGTAAGCCACAAAACTTTGGGCTAGGCTTATAAATGCCTTAGGGCAGATAGCCTAGTATAAACCTATGAACCAAAAATTACCCCCATATAAATGCCTGAAACATAAAACTTGTGGGTTACATTTGGGCTGCGCGGCTAGTCTAGTATACACCAATGAGCTTAACAGCTGGGTTAGAAGATTAAGTAGCTGTTAACAAGTAGTTTTCTGTGGTCCAGTGGTGCAAGGTTTGATTCTCTCAGCCTTCATTGCCTAACTCTGACTTTAAGCAAAGTGACTTAACCAGACACTGCTGCTGGGCCGACTCTGAAAAGGGGCCATGGAGATCAGTGCTCTACCCCAAAAAACAAATACAAATAAAATAAAAATGAAATAAAGTAAGCCTATGACCTGTGTTTGATTAGAGAGACAGGCACTGGAGAGGATGTGCAGAGGAGGATAGGAAGAAGTGGCTGATGCCAGTTTGGCCATCCTGGGGAGGAGGGGATATAGTTTACCATTTTGGTGATACAAAGTATTCACATTGGATGAGACACCCACAGAGCCTCTGAGCTCATCAGGCACATGCTGGCGTAAGCACTGCTAGTGAGCACATAGCTGTCTGAGCGATGCTTACATCCCTGAGGAGGTGAGCACAATTGTGAAGCTCTGGAAAGTCACTGACAGGGTGTCCAGCTACAGTGACAGGCTGCTGTGTAAGACTCGCTATGTGTCCCATCCCCCTAATACCTGATACCATTTAAAAATGTGGTGACTTAGAATACTGAGTCTTGGAATGTGGAAACTGAATCACTAAAAGTTAAAGCTTGTCATTTCATGGCATATTTCCTTTTCTCTGAGGTATGCCAATCTCAGAGTTGGTATATATAAGTTTGGGGGGGCATAGGGGGCTTAAAGGAGAAGAGCAGTGTTCAATATCTGCTCTTCTGTTGTATTTTCAGTGGTTTGGGACTCAGCATTGTGGGTCCTGACATTTTTCTAGGTAGTCTCTGATTCTTGCTGTTGAGGATTGAATCAGTTGATAGTGCTTCTTGGGCAAGAATGAGTGGATGTATGGCTCTCATCTCGCCAGAGGATGCCCAGTTGTCATAACTCAGAGTAAATGGGTTGATTGGGTACAGGTAGTGAAACCACTGGGCAGGATCCTTTAGAGTTGGGAACTTGGGTGAAGGGAAAAGAAAAATATTAGATGACTGTTAATGAAAACAATTAAGATGAGATCCAGTATTTTAACTGTCATTTTGACAGTCCTGGCATGTCCCTGATGTTCTTCGTGTTTCACTGTTGCAGTCATCACACTTGGATTATTCTGCCTGCAGGTAGCCCTCAGTTGGCCCGAATACCAGAGTCTTGGGATTTCTGGTTTGGATGCTGTCACTTCTTCCATGACATCAGGTTGTCAGAGGTATAAAACAGGCAGCCAACGCCATTACATCAGTCTTTCTTGCCAAGAAGGAGCCCGAAGCAGAAGCAGTTCGCAAGTGCCGTTCGGCCGCTACCTGAAATTTTCGTTTTTCGAGTTTCAAACCTGAAGTCTTCTAAAGCTAATTACCCAGTTGTGGATTATTTTTTCTTGCTCTAACCGATGTCAGAAAAAGTTAATAATTGTCTTGCCTGTGGAAAGCAAATACCTCACAGAGATTTTCATTCTTACTGCGTCACCTGTTTAGGCTCAGACCACGACATCCCTCGCTGTTGGTTTTGTGCTTTGTTTAACACCCGAACCATTCATCGCCATGCTATTTTTGTTGCTAAATTATTTTGCTGTCATTCTCTGTATCCCAAAATGGTTTTGGTAAGCCATCCAGCTACCAATCTTCCAAAAAAGTGCAAAGATAAAGACAGGGACAGACCGCATAGGTCAAAAACTGCCGACGACGTTTTCATTAAGCTAGTAGTCAGTCCGCCGATACTCAGTGAGGCGCCTTTGCAGCCCCTGGTGCCCACTTCTACAGATTCGCAGGCCTCTGCTGAGACCCATTCGGAGTCATGCCACGAGATACTTCGACTATGGAACTTTCGGATGTCTCTACCTTGGATGGGTCCGGAGCCGCTGTGCAGGCACCGGCTTCTGAGGCTGTATTCTGACCTACCGATATTCACATTAAACCAACAACTTCTTTTTTAGCTAAAAGTACCGAGTTTCTCAGGCCCAGAGTACGCACTGTGCCTAGAAAACCGACGAACAAAGTGCATGCTCAAGCTCCCATGCCTCAAAAGCAAATGCTTAGAATGGCTGAAGACCTTATCACCCTAATTAGGGGAAGCCAGCCTTCCCCTGCTAAGAGACTAAGAATTGAGTTTCTTTCTGATTCTACAGATTAGGAGTCCGATGACTCTGACCCTTCTGATTACCAGGACATACCCTTATCTACCTTTGAGGATTCAGATGCAAAGGACTCCATTCCCTCTGTCTCCCCTCCAGAGGATTTCTCTTTTGGTGAAACCTTGCATACTTTGAGAGCATTTCCGCTGGGAATGCCAGGATTGTCCTCAGTCCAAAAAGAGACTCTGAGATTTTTTAGAGTTGCCTCAGCACAGGCCCCTAGCTATACCCCCTGTCCTGGATGTTGTAGATGATACTTTACCACCAGCGCCTAGAAAACCTGATCGGTACTACAGAGTCCCTGATTCTCACAAATTTCTCTAAGAATCCTGCTGCGGATCCAGAGACCATTTCCCTGGGGCCTAAAGGTATTAAGGCTACTACAGCCAAAAACCCTACTCCTTCAGACAGGGATTCCAGAGCTTTAGACAGATAGGTAAAGAAGGTATATACCTCTGCAACTCTTGCCATCAGGGCATTGAATTGCCAGTTTCATATGTTGAAGTACCAGCAACATATTATGGAACAAATTAAACTAAAAATGGTGTTACTTCCAGATTGTGCAGAAAATAAAGATTTACAAGAGTTAATGCATTCTGCAAACCAAGTTAGTAAGCATACTTTGCAGTGTGGCTTTGATGCCCTAGAAGCATCTTGCAGGGTTGCAGTCACTGGATCTGTACTGAGAAGGCATGCTTGGCTGAAGGAACAAACCTTGCCAGACCATGTCAAATCAAAATTACTAGACGCTCCTTTAAATCAGGACCGTTTGTTTGGCACCAAAGCAGAAGAGGCTCTTAAAAAGAGGGAAGAAAAAGCTAAATCTATGCAAACTGTAAAAGAATTCTTACAAGTGCAGCCACCTAGATTCAGTAGGCATTGGCCTACAAAAAACTGGTTCTTTCCAGCTCCTTCCAGGCCTTCACAGTCCAAACCCAGGGGAACCAGACCACCAAGACTACAGTCTCAGGGTATGCAGAGATCTAAACAATGGAGTGCTAGCACCTCAAAAACAGGGAGTGGCAAGCAACCCCCTTATGGTAAAAGTTCACAATGATTTGTCAATTATCCTTCCCAGCCCTGCCCATCTACTTGCACCCTAGGAGGAAAACTTGTCCTTTATGCCAAAAACTGGATGTCCATTACTCAGGACCGATGGGTTCTAAACATAGTATCCCAGGGGTACAGATTCTATTTTCATTCCCTACCAACCCCAAGTGGGTTTGCAGACCTTCCTCCAAACCAGAGGGCAGAGGCTCAAAAGCAAGTACATTCCCTGCTCAGTATCAGGGCCATCCAACCTGTTCCAGTAGAACAATGGGGACAGGGTTTCTACTCCAGACTGTTCCTGGTGCCCAGAAAAGAGAGCTCTTGGTGCCCAGTCCTAGATCTGTCAAGTCTCAACACCTTTCTGGTGGTCCCAAAATTCAAAATGCTAAACCTGCAACAGCTTCTCCCTTTGCTAGCCAAGGATGCCTGGCTAGTCACCGTAGACTTAAAAGGAGCCTATCTGCACATCCCCATAAAGTCTTGCAGGAGATATCTCCTCTTCAGGGCAGGCTGTATGCATGGTCAGTTCTCTGCACTTCTCTTTGGCTTGTCTACTGCTCCCAGAGTATTCACAAAGTGTCTGGCTCCAGCCATTGCATACTGCAGGCAGAGAAATATCCACATTTTCCCATACTTGGACGATTGCCTGATTCAGGCGAACAGTCAGGAATTACTGCTTCAACACCTGACATTTGTAAACATACTCCTATCTTCATTGGGGTACACAATCAACGAAAAGAAATCACGACTGGTTCCCAGTCAAAAAATTGTATTCCTGGGAGCAAGCTTGAACACAACTTCTCAGATGGCCTTTCTCACTCCAGAAAAACAGATCTGTCTGAACAACTACTACACACACATGGCCACCAAAACCCAGCTATCTGCAAGGAAAATACTGCAAGCCTTAGGGTTCATGGTCTCATGCATTCTGCTAATTCCATATGCAAGACTGCATATGAGGAAACTTCAGTGGTACTTAAAAAGTCTTTGGTGCCAACATTCTCAGGACCTGGAAACAGTCATTCCGATCATTCCTTGTCTAAGGGCAGAGTTCCTTTGAGCAGAAGCATGCAACCACAACAAGGGACTGCCTTTCACTCAACCCCTCGCCGCCCAAACCCTGACTACGGACACATCAGACTATGCATGGGGGGCTCACATGGCAGACAAATGCGTTCAGGGGAAAGTGGAGCCCAGGACAAATTCTCCTGCACATCAATCAAAAAGAGATGTTAGCTGTACAGTATGCTCTGACAGCCTTAAAATACCTAATCCTTCCAGGACAGCTGCTGATAAAAAGACAACGCCACAGTTATGTGGTACATAAACAAGCAGGGGGGAACCCATTCTTACCCAGTCTGCAGGTTCGCCATGGCCATGTGGAACACAGCCTTGAGCAACCAAGTGCATCTGCAAACTCAGTTCCTGCCAGGCAAACAGAATTCACTGGCAGACGACTTGAGCAGAAATCTCCTGGACCCACACGAGTGGAAATTGGAGCCTAACACCTTCAACCTTCTAATTCAGAGGTGTGGGACACCAGAGGTGGACCTCTTTGCCTCCCCCGAGAACCACCAGTTGAGCAAATTTTGCACCAGGAACCCTCACACAGGGCCTGGAAGGTGGATGCCTTATCCTTCAAATGGGAAAACCTCTCCATTTATGCCTTTCCCCCTCTGCCCCTCCTTTGAATGGTACTACTCAAGATCAGCCAGGACAGCCCAAGGGCAATTCTTATTGCCCCAGATTGGCCACGCCAGCACTTTTACCCACTCTTACGCAGTCTGACAACAGTGCCACCCTGGCACATTCATCAGACTCCTTCCCTGCTGTCTCAGCAGGAGGGACAGATTTTGCATCCACAGCTGCAAACCCTAAACCTTGCAGCCTGGCTTATCCCCTGAATACTCCACCAGCAGCCTCAGCAAGCAGGTGCTGGACGTCATTCTTGAGGCCAGAAGGCCTAGTACTAGAAAAGCCTATGCTGAAAAGTGGAAAAGATATTGCTCTTGGAGTCTGTCTCAAGGAAAGGACACAGCTGTGCCCTCCTTACCTCAAATCCTTGATTACCTAGCAGAGCTACTCCACAGAGGCCTATCCTTCTCCTCCATTAAGATTCATGCCTCTGCCATCTCAGCTCTTTATAATACTGAGCCACCTCTATTCTCTCACCCTCTCCATCAGACAGTTTCTGAGAGGGGTTAACAACTTAAGCCCCCCATAGGAGAACGCCCATCCCTGCCTGGGACCTTAATTTTGTACTGGAAAAGCTCACGCTCCCCCCTTTTGAACCTGCAGCTTCAGCAGAGTTAAAATTCCTTTCTTGGAAAACAGCCTTGCTTTTAGCCATAACCTCAGCTAGAAGAGTGTCTGAGTTACAGGCACTAATGGCTGTGGAACACTTCATTATTTTCCATGCTGACAGGGTTTCCCTCAGGACTAACCCATCCTTTATACCTAAGGTGGTCTCCAGTGTGGCTCTAAACCAAGCCATCCATTTGCCAGTCTTCTTCCCTAATCCTCAAAATAAAGGGGGAGAGGCTCCTGCACTCCTTGGATGTGCACAGACAGCTCAGGTTCTACCTTTGCAGGACTAAACCTTTCAGAAAATCTGACTAACTGCTAATCAGCTTTGCTACAGGGGCAGAGGGCAAAGCCATTTCAAAGCAAACCATTTCCAGATGGATAGCACACTGCATCCATTTCTGCTACAAGCACCATGGAAAACCTACCCCACAGGGGGGATCAGAACACATTCCACTAGGGCTACTTCCACCTCTACAGCATTTCTTAGGGGAGTCCCTACCAGGGACATTCTGGAAGCTGCAACCTGGAGTTCTCTACACCTTCACCAAGCATTACCACGTACCTATTTTTTTCTAAATCCAGAGCTGGATTTGCTACAGCAGTCTTACAAGACCTGCTAGCCAGCCCTAACTCCTCTTGAATGCCTCTACCCTTCCTCAGCTTTGGGAATCAACCCAAGTGTGATGACTGCAACAGTGAAACACAAAGAAAATAGTACAGTTGTGTACAATTACCATAAATGTAGATGTTCGAGTGTATTCACTGTTGCAGCCCTGGTTTCCCTCCCTCCAGCCCCGTTTTTCACTATCCTTTCTACCTATCCTCTATATGGACATTTTTTATGGCAGGGGGTATTTACTTTTTACTGGTGGTGTTCCACACCATATACTAGCTTCCTATTTGGGGGGCTCCTGACATCTGGGGCAAGAAAAACTGTGGCTGCCTGTTTTTTACACCTGACGTCATGGAAGAAGCGACAGCATCTGACACAGAAATCCCAAGACTCTAGTATTCGGGCCTACTGAGGGCTACCTGCAGGCAGAAAACCCAAGTGTGATGACTGCAACAGTGAATACACTTGAACATCTAAATTTATGGTAAGTGTACACAACTGTACTTTCCTGACTTAGTCATACCACCATCATCTCTAACTTAGACGGACAGCCAAACTAATTTTTAAATAATTCATCCATCTTAGAATTTACAAACAGAAACTCTCATGCAGTAAAGGGGTTAGCATAGTAGTTAAGGCATTTACCTCACAAGATGGACAGACAGGCACAAGGTAAATGGTATGCTTAATAAAAACGGACTGGTTTACTACCTTGAGTAACCAAATAAATCTATTCATGATACTATAGAGTTTTGTGATATTAACTACTGTACCCATGATCAAATACTAGTTAGACATACATATATGCATGCATTAAAATAAAACTTTGGTGGAACCGTAAAATCTGCAAGATTTGCTAAAGAATTAGATGTAGTACAAGTCTTTCTGAAATCAGAAAAAAGTCCTTATTAAGTAAAGTAAAAGTACTTGTAACTTGTCTTCATGTAACTATAAAGTTAGCTTAGTCTTAAAGAATAAAAATAATAGTATGATATATTTGAGAAGAGTCAATAAAAATAAATCATAACATCTGAGTTTATCCACCTTCCGTGTTCCATGTAGTTCACTGATTTTTACAATAATCCCCAATTTTGCTGTAGGGAGCAGTTCTGGTGGTTTACCTGAAAAGATACTGGGACAGGTGGAATGAGACTTGGATATGCAGCTAAGTTAGTTAGTGGTTAGTCCCACATGCCAGTGATCACATGCTTGCCATTTTTATTAGGTTGCTTCATAAAAATATCGAAGAAGTAAGACTGTATCTTTTTCCCTTAAATACATCAAGTATACACTGGCCCGACCCTTCCTGGAATTCATCAATTCCAATGCCCTGGACCAGCTCATTCTGACCCCCACTAGAGGAAGCAATATCCTTGACCTGGCTATTACTAACATGGGTGACCGTTACTCTACACCAGTACCCTCCCTGGTCAGATCCGACCCTAAACTAATCGCCATGGGAATCCACATCTCACCCACACCCCCCACAAAGGTAACCACCTTGAAAAACTTCTCCAAAGCTGACTTTGGACTCCTAAAAACAGAGGTGGCTAACTTCACAGCACCCATGCCAGTGGAAAATAGCTGCATGACTGCCGAATCATACACCAATGCACTGTATGAATATGTACATAAGTGCATGGATCAAGCCATACCCAACAGAACTAAGATGCTCTCCAAAAAAGGAAGCCAATATGGTGGTCCCCAGCCATTAATAAACTCCACAAAAGAAGGAAGAAACTGTTGCAGGTAAAGGTGAAGTCCCAGAACTTGAAAAACTCCCGTATTAGCCTCAACAAAAAGTTGAGTACCCTCATCAAATCCTCTAAAGCCGGCTATGAAGGTAGAATTGCGGCAGACACTAAAAACAATCACAAAGCCTTCTATAGTTATATCAAGAGCCTCCAAGGCAACACCCAGATTTGCCCTGAGTTACTGCACAATGGTACCTCCCGTACTGAGCCAACTGATGTTGCCAACATACTGGCCGTCAAATTCAGTACCAACTTTACCCCGCCCCCCCAAAGCACCAATCACAATACCAGAAGAATGCCAGGCACCCAGCATTACTGCAGCACAGGTTAAAGCTGCATTGTTCAAGCCAAGAATACAGCTTCCATGGGACCCGATAATATCCCTGGTTGTGTTCTACATGAACTACAAAGCGAACTTGCACAGCCTCACCTCAGGCTTTGTCCCTACCGAATGGAACAATACTACAGTCATCCCTCTCCATAAAGGGGGACTATAGGTCCTGGGAATTATCACCCCATTAGCCTGACGAGTCTGATATGTAAAGCTATGGAGCACATCATCATGGACCTGATTAACAAAGATGTAGGAAATCTGCAAACTCTGGACCCCACGCAGTTTTGCTTTGTGAAAGGGCGATCATACCTGCTCAACCTGGTTGACTTCTTTGAGTCAGTCACCAGGGCTGTGGATGAAAGTAAGGCAAGTGTATACACCTACTTCGATCTGGCTAAGGCCTTTGATACCATTACTCACTCTGGAATTATTGATAGTCACCAAACTAGGCATCAACCCCCTATATTACTAGGTGGGTTGCAAATTGGCTCACAGAACACAGTGTGAAAGTAGTGAATTCCAAGTCAGACTGCCGACCAGTCATGAGTGGAGTCCCACAGGGATCAGTCCTGGATCATCTCCTGTTTGGCTTCTACTTCTCAGAAGGCCATGCCAACACAAAGGGACTCTAGCTGAACAAGTGTGCAGACAACTGTGAGCTGGGAGCCATTATTAACTCCCTAAGTGATGCAGACATCCTACAGAAAGGCCTCACTGAGACCAATGACTGGTGTCGATACCATGACCTTAAACTTAATGCCAAAAAATGAGTCATCATCCCTTTTGGTAAAAACTCAGTTCCCACTAGTTACCACATCGATGGGAGCCCACTGAACACTGAAGGGGTTATAAGAGATCTGGGGACGCAGGTTGACAGCAACCTCTCCTTCAACCACCACATCGCCACTGTGGTCAGAAAGTCCTTCTATGTGGCACATCTCATTACCAAGGGTTTTGCATCCAGGAAGAAAGAGGTCATTGTCTCTCTCTAGTCTTCCCTCATTAGACCAGTCATAGAGTATAATGCCCCATTTGGCATATACCTCACTAGACACCTGCAACAGCTGGAGAGGCCACAGAAGTACTTCACAAAGAGGATCCTAGGCATTAAACACATGTCCTACACAGACAGACTCAAAGGACTCCAGCTATTCTCTGTCTCATATCACCTACTTAGAGGTGATCTCTGCTTGACTTACAAAGCCATGTCTAACGCAGCTCTGTTAGAAATGCTACATCTAAAGAAATTCCAATCCCTCCACACCACATGCTCCAGAGACCTCAGCCACATTACCACAATCAACAGAACATGCTGGAGGGATAGGGTCCTCACCCAGAGACTGCCCATGCTCTGGAATAGACTTCTCATACATGTCAAGCAAAGCACCTTGCTGTCCCTCTTCAAGAGAAATCTTGATGAGTGAATAGGTAATAGAAAGTTCACCCCAGGGATCACTCCAGTGGCTCTACTTGACAGAGGCACTGGAAACCAACATCGGGCGGCAAGATGCCAGGGCAGTTCTATGGGCTAGTCTTGTAAAGGCTCCAGGATATTAACCTAGTTATGAACTTATAAGTGTACTTGTGGTATAGTAACCAAGGAGTTTGACACACACACTGCTTGATGTTCATTGTGTTTCACTGCTGCAGTCATTACACTTAGGTTATCCTGCTGGCAGGCTACCCGCAGTCAGCCTGAATTCCAAAGTCTAGGTCCGGCGTCGGTTGCTGTCGCCTCCTCCCTGACGTCAGTGCGCCAGGGGTATAAAAGATGCAGCTGATGCCATTTTCTTCTGTCTTTCTTGCCGCGCAGTGCCCGAAGCAAAAGCAGTTCGCAAGTGCCGGTCGGCCGACTCCTGAGATTTTCGTGTTCGAATTTCAGATCCGAAGTCTTCATTAAAAGCTACGTACCCCGTTGGGGAAACTTTTTTCTTGCTCCAGACCGACGTCAGAAAAAGTTAATAATTGTATTTCTTGTGGGAAGCAAATACCTCATAAGGACTTCCATTCTTACTGTATTCCTTGCCTAGGCCCTGAACACGATGTTGCTAATTGTCGGTTTTGTGCTAGATTTAACCAACGCAATATTAAGCATCTGTACAATTTTGCTTTTCACTATTTTGGCAGAAGATTTAATTACAAGATGTCATCGGATAGCCATCCAACTACCGCAATTCAAAAGAAACACAAAGAAAAAGAAAAGGACAGGCATCCGAGGTCCAAAACTGACGAGGCTTCTTCTAAGCCAGTTGTCGGTTCGCCGGTTATCAGTGAAGTGCTTTTGCAGCCCCTGACGCCCGCTACTTTAGAGCTGCAGGCTGCTTCTGACTCCCACGTGGAGCCGACTAGGCCGCTGGAAACTCAAGCTATTGGATCCTTGGAAACTATTCCCTCAGATGGGTCCGGAGCCGCTGAGCAGGCATGGGCTTCTTTGGGTGTTTTCAGGCTTACACAGTTGTATGTTAAAACGACTTCAGCTTTAAAGGCAAAGACTAAAGCTTCTCTAAAGACAAAGAAACAAGTACAACAGCCCCTTGGACAGGCTTCCATGCCTAAAAAACAGTTTGTCAAAATGGCCGAAGACCTAATTACTTTGATCAGGGGTTCCCATCCCCCTCCTGATAAGAGGCCTAGGCAAAAGAGAGAATATGACTCTTCAGATCAGGTTTCCATTTCTTCTGATTCCTCTTCTGATCAGGAATACTCTCTTCCTCCCTATGAGGATTCTGATGCTGAAGAATCTATCCCTTCAGCCTCTCCTCCTTAGGATTATTCTTTTGGGGAAACTCTGCATACCATGAGGGAGCATTTCCACTGGGAGAGCCAAGATTATTCAGAATCTAAGAAAAGGCTCAGAGATTTCCTTTTACTACCTCAGCACAGGCCCCTTGCTGTTCCACCTGTGCTAGACATTGTAGATGTATTTTCAGAGTCCAGTTTGACTCCTGACTCTTTACTTCCAGCTCCTGTTAAGCCAGACAGATACTACAGGGTTCCTGAATCACATAAATTTCTTTTTAAGAACCCTGCTGCTGACCCAGAAACTATCTCTCAAGGTCCCAAAGGGGTCAAGGCTTCCACTGCAAAAAACCCTACCCCCTCTGACAGGGCTTTAAATTGTCAGTTTCATATGCTTAAATATCAGCAATATATTATGTCACTGCTTAAACAGAAAATGTTGATAAATTCTGAATGTGTAGAAAACAAAGAAATGCAGGATTTATTGCATGCAGCTGAACAAGTGGGAAAGCATACTTTGCAATGTGGTTTTGATTTTTTTGGAGGCCTCCTGCAGAGCCACTGTTACGGGTTCTGCCATCAGGAGGCATGCTTGGTTAAAGGAACAGAATCTGCCTGATCATGTTAAAGCAAAATTATTAGATGCTCCATTACAGCATGATACCTTGTTTGGTGTTAAAGCAGAAGAGGTGTTGAAGAAATGGAGGACAAAGCTAAATCTGTGCAAACAGTCAAGGATTTCTTACAGGTACAGCCTCCAAGATTTGGCAGGCACTGGCCTACAAAGAATTGGTCCTTTCCAATGTCAGACAGGCCACAAAGAGGCAGATACAGATGCTCTAGAGGCAGATCCCAGCCCCAAGGCTCATACAGGTCTAAACAATGGGGTGCTTCTACCTCCAAAAGCGGAGAAGACAAATCACAGCCATACAGGAAACAGTCCCAATGACTTCTCTCTGACTGCGCCAAGCACTTACCTTCTGGCAGCACCTTTAGGGGGAAAACTAGCACTTTTTTCTGAAAATTGGCACGTAATAACCCAGGACAAATGGGTCTTGGATATAGTGTCACAAGGCTACAGGTTTCACTTTCACACCCTGCCAAGGGCAAACGGTTTGCCAGACCTGCCAAAAAATCAATGGGCAGAGGCACAAAAGCAAGTGTCATCCCTCATGGACATGAGGGCCATTCAGCAAGTACCGCAGCAAGAGCAGGGACAAGGGTTTTACTCAAGACTGTTCTTGGTGCCCAGAAAGGACAAAGCCTGGAGACCAATACTGGACCTATCTATTCTAAACACATACCTGGGTATTCCAAGATTCAAAATGTTGACTCTGCACCAGCTTCTGCCCATTCTGGGCAAGAAGGCTTGGCTTGTGACTTTAGACCTAAAAGAGGCATACTTGCATGTCCCAATCAGGCAATAATGCAGAAGGTACCTCAGATTCATAGCTGGCTCAATGCACTACCAATTCTCTGCACTGCCCTTTGGCTTATCTACTGCACCCAGGGTCTTCACAAAATGCCTGGTGCCAGTAATTGCATTTTGCAGACAAAAGGAATACAAATATATCCTTACTTGGATGACTGTCTTATTAAAGCAGAGAACAAGGGCATTCTACTACAGAATCTGGTGGTTGTAAAAAGATTACTAACATGCCTAGGGTACACAGTAAACAAAAAGAAGTCAAAACTTGTACCCTCTCAAGAGATAATATTCCTGGGTGCAAGCTTAAATACAACTGCCCAGATGGCTTATCTCATGCCAGACAAGCAAAGGCAACTGACTACTTATTTCAAAATGTTGGCAACAAAGACCCAGTTATCTGCAAGAAAAATTCTGCAGGCTTTGGGCTTCATGGCATCCTGCATTCTGCTAATTCCATATGCAAGACTGCATATGAGGAAACTTCAATGGTATTTAAAAAGTGTTTGGACTCAACATTGCCACAGCCTGGAAACAATAATTACCCTCATTCCCTGCCTGCAACAGGAGTTTCGATGGTGGACAAAGGCCTGTCACCACAACAAGGGACAGCCATTCGCTTTACCCACAGCCAGGCAGATATTAACAACAGATGCATCAGATTATGCCTGGGGGGGCCCACATGGCAGGAAGATGTATTCAGGGCACATGGTCTGCAAGCCAAATGCATCTACATATCAACCAAAAAGAGATGCTAGCTGTTCAAAATGCCCTGACACCCTTCAAGGATCTACTTCATCCGGGACAACTACTGATAAAGACGGACAATACTACAGTCATGTGGTACATAAACAAGCAGGGAGGCACTCATTCCTACCCCCTATGCAGACTAGCCATGATTTTGTGGGACACAGCATTGACGTACCAAGTACATCTGCAGTCATAATTCCTGCCAGGAAAGATAAATACTCTGGCAGACGAACTAAGCAGAAACCTCATGGATCCCCATGAGTGGAAATTGGATCTGCAAGTCTTCAGCATGATAACAAGGAGTTGGGGATGCCCGGATATATATCTTTTTGCCTCCCCTCGCAACTGCCAACTGAAGAGATTCTGCACAAGGACATATCACAAGCAAGCATGGAAAGTGGATGCTCTATCTTTCAGCTGGAAAAACTTAACAGTCTATGCCTTTCTTCCACTGCCTCTCCTCCCCAAGGTACTCCTAAAAGTCAGACAAGAGAAGCCAAAAATTATATTGATTGCCCCAGACTGGCCCCGCCAGCACTGGTACCCAATACTATGGAACTTGTCTCAATACCCAGCCTGGACATTACCTCAACTTCCTCACTTACTGTCCCAACACAACAATCAGATCTTGCACAGCCAACTCAAGACCTTAAATTTGGCAGCATGGCGGCTAATGTAGTCATTCAAAACACACCTCTCTCTAAAGCGGTGATGGATGTTATTTTGGAGGCCAGGAGGCCTAGTACCAGAAAATCTTATGCTGAAAAATGGAAGAGATTCTGTGCTTGGAACCAGGCACAAGGTATTGACATGACTGTACCAAATATTCCTCAGATTTTGCAATATTTAACTGAGATGCTAGACAAAGGCCTATCGTTTTCATCAATTAAGATTCATGCCTGTGCCATTTCAGCTCATTACAATACAGAGCCTCCTATTTTTTTTCTCATCCTTTATTAGGGCAGTACCTCAGAGAAGCCTCCAAGGAGATCACCAATTCCTGCATGGGGCCTCAATTATGTCTTGGAAAAACTCACCCTGCCTCCTTTTGAGCCAGCCTTTTCAGCTGATATAAAATTTTTATCATAGAAAACAGCTCTGTTCCTAGCAGTAACCTTTGCAAGATGAGTTTCAGAGCTACAGGCACTCATGGCTGTGGAACCTTTTATCATTTTCCATCCAGATAGGGTTTCTCTGAGGACAAACCCGACATTTATGCCTAAGGTAGTGTCCAGTGTGGCCCTTAACCAAACTATTCATTTGCCTACTTTTTACCCAAATCCACAGAATAAGGGTGAGAGACTTCTGCATTCTTTGGACATACACAGACAGCTGCGCTTCTACTTGGACAGAACCAAAGCTTTCAGAAAGACTGAGCAATTACTAGTGACATATGCTGCAGGATCTCAAGGAAAGGCTATCTCAAAGCAGACTATTTCAAAGTGGATAGGCCACTGCATTCATTTCTGCTATTCACAACATTGCAAATCAGTACCTAAAGGCATTAGGCCACATTCCGCCAGACCAGCAGCCACTACAGCAGCCTTCCTCAGAGGAGTACCAACCAAAGACATTTTAGAGGCTGCAAACTGGAGTTCAGTGCACACTTTTACAAAGCACTATCACTTACCACTCTACTCTAAAACCAGGCCAGGCTTTGCCACTGCAGTTCTGCAGGGCCTCATAGCCACTCTTAATCCTATTTAGCTCCAGCCTTCCAACCTTACCTTTGGGATTCAACCCAATTGTAATGATTGCAAAAGTGAAACACGATGAACATAGTACAGTTGTGTACTTACCATAAATGTAGATGTTCGAGTGTATTCACTGTTGCAGTCCAGGTTACCCTCCCACCATCCCCCTTATCTTTGCTGGAACTTATCTGTACTTCTCTATTCTATACAAACTATGTGGTGTATTTGCTTGTAGATGAAGGAAAAATTTACCTTGGTGCATGCATGCATGCCTTATTGACATATTTTTAGCCTTCCCTTTTGGGGGCACCTGACACCTGGGGCAAGAAAAACTGAAGAAAATGGTGTCAGCTGCGGCTTTTATACCCGTGGCGCACTGACGTCAGGGGGGAAGTGACAGCAACCTACGCCGGACCTAGGCTTTGGAATTCAGGCCGACTGCAGGTAGCCTGCCAGCAGGATAACCCAATTGTAATGACTGCAACAGTGAATACACTCGAACATCTACATTTATGGTAAGTACACAACTGTACTTTGTTTAGGGCCAGATCATAAATTAAAGCTTTGTGAAATCTGTTTAAAACTTAATAAGGCTTTCAGAATAATATGATGGAAGCTATTTTTCTTATCTTAGAAATTCTTAAAATGTGCAGAGAAGCAATCTGGAAGTGGGGGAGAGGTTTCTAAGCACAACATGTTAGAAGAAGTTGGAAAAGAGGGTGAGAGATAGAGAGAAAGGAAATAAAAAGTGGATAAGACAAAAGAGATTGAAAATCTTGAAAGGAACCTTTGGGCACTTGTTAGAATTATTATTAAGTTTTCCACTAGTTCTGCAGGGGAGGGCAAATCCAATTTAATGGCACTAAAAACAGAGGTTATAATCTGCTCACCAAAGTACATAGAGACCAGTCTTTGACTCTGGAAAATCCAAGTTTTATTGGTACTTATACCAAAGCCATCCAGAATGATTTTACATTTATTTATTTACTTATTTATTCCAGTTTGATGACCAGGGAGGTCCACTGGGCCTGGGGAGCCCGTTTTCAGTGGAGGCCCAGGGAGAAAAGCTCCACAATACAAAGTTTAATTACATGATTAATTACAAAGAAAGTTAGGATTACAAACAACAGAGGTAGCATTCTAAAGAGAAAAACAATATTTACAATTTAGTTCACTGGGCTTAGGGAGCCTACTTTCAGTGGAGGCTCAGGGAGAAAAAGCTACACAATACAAAGTTTAATTACATGAATACTTTCAGTGGAGGCTCGGGGAGAAAAACTCCACAATACAAAGTTTAATTACATGATTAATTACAAAGGAAGTTAGGGTTGCAAGCAACAGGTAGCATTCAAGGGAGTGAGAAAAAAAATAAACAGTTAAAAGCAATGGCAGGTACAGAATGTGTAATTGTTGAAACACCTGAAGTTGCCATATTAAAAAAGGCTTTACTGACTTCAGAGCCTTTTACCAGCACTTTTTTCCCTCCACCAGCATAAGCATCACCAGACTCCAAAGTGCTTGCCTGATGATACTCAATATATGGGAAAGATTACGGACTACTTCATCTTCCCCTCTGGACCAATCTACATCAATTGTAGAGGTAGAAAACCTCAAACCTTCAATGGTATTGATTAAGGTCTTGGGAAGTAAAAGGAAATACAAGAGACTCCCTACCATGCAGTTTGCAAATGATAAAAATGCTTGAGTCAAACTGAATGGCCCTTCCTTTTTTCTCGGCCTTTCTAGACATGATGAAAGCAGTCTGCACTAAGCCACCAGTATCCGAGAGAGAGAGAGAATATAAGCTTTATTAGGTCCCTAAGGAAAGGCATTATCTTCAAAATATTCTTAAGGTAGACCTTTCCACAGTTTCTCTGTCTCTCTCTTCTGATGTCAGGAAGTCCATATCAGTAGCCAGTTTGCCATTTGAAAGGAAGCCATGTTTGCTTGCCAGTACTCGGAAGAGTATTTGGTAGCTTGGCCACAAGAGAGCTGGACAACTTATTACTTGTGCTTTGGTCTAGACACTGGAGATAGTGCAGCAACTACCATATATCAGTGAAACTACCAGATAACATTGAGAAAGATGGATAGAAAAGCATCACTCTGTGGCTGAAAATATTGTGGATCCAAATTTATGACGTGTATTTGATGCTGTAGATGCCAAATCTCGATCAGCCATGTCAGGAGAAAACATGCATGACTGAAGAAGGATACATGCATGAAGACATTAAGTGCAGTAAGTCACTCAGGATATGCTTTGTGATTATCTGATTGATGATGTAATATCTGTCCTAGATAAGAAAGGGCAAACAAGGTAATTCTTAAAAGAAGTTTGCCATCCTCCAGCTCATCAACCACAGAGACATTATCATACGTGATAATGACCATTATACACAAGTGGCACACCTGTCCATCACCCCCGGGACTCTAAGCAGTATAAAGGAAAGCAGTTCCTAGCTGCTTTTCATTGAGATGGAAAGGGGAACTACCAGTAGAACTCTAAGTAACTGCATACTCTTTCTCCCTTTTCTAGTACTTTAGGGAGGCAACTATTAGTTAAGGGAAGATCAATCTGAAAAAATTGTTCTGGCTTTTTTTGAAGCAGAGCTTAATAATGGAATCTCATGAAGCACAAGTGTTCACATCTGGCATTTTCTTAAACATTTTTTCCTTTGTAGTTAGAGAAGTAAAAATAAATGATTCATTAGAATTCTAAGTAAGTGGTGATGACTGAATAGGGTGGATGTTGACTACCCAGAGGTGTTGGGAGTCCAGATGCTGCAGGCAGAGGACCTTCTGACTCCTGGAAGTTCCATTATTTCCATATAATTGGAAGACAGTTTGTTTGGAAAGAGATATTTGTGTTGATTTTTTTCAACTGTGTACAATTTTCTTATGTTTGTGCATTCTTGCTAATTGTGAGAACAAGAGTCTCTCTTTCATTGTTAGTTATATGCATTAATTTCTTCACTGTCTTTTTTTTCTTTATCATCATCTGTTTTTTTCTACCCTCTGACGATTGAGCTTCTCTAGGAGTACATTGGCCCATTCATTCCCTTTTGGTGGGATCAACCTCGGCTCTCCCAGGGTGAGAGCCTGTCTGGGTAGTTGCATTATCAGGAAAGACATTGGGAATGATTGTGCTCTCACCAGCATTTTGGCAGTAAAAGTATTTATAGTAAGGCCATAACTTCTCCCCTGATAGTGATGTGCACTCTTGCATCACCACAGAGGCTGCCAACATACCAATTACACCCAGACAAGCACTCCTTCACATGCAGGACAGGAGCTACCATCACTGGCTTAGGTAGCCACTATGCATGACGGCCCTTATTCTGGCTCCTGTTTCCATTCCCAGAAACTTCCATCCCTTGGCAGCCAAGTGGTAGGCATAGCTGGCTAGGTCCATCTCCCTTTCCTTTAAGCTAGGCACTGCCCATCATCTCTTGTAGTGCAGTCAGTCGTCTTGGCCACTAATTGAATCCAGGTCACATGGATGGCAGGACTTTATTATGGTATGTCACTGGGCTGATGACATTTTATTTCTTCATTATTTTTTTCTACATAGACATCGACTTTTTTTGTAGTGTTTGAGGGTTACAGTCAGTTGCCCTGACAGACAACTGACTGTAAGCCTCTCTTTATCCAACCTGTTGGGTGGGGTGTCCGTCTGTCTCCGAATGGAGCCTCCTGTGACCAAGATGTTTGAATATGTGGTGTTTCACCTTATGGGCCTGTTTGTGGAGAAACTGTGATGTGTATTTTTGTGTGTAGTGGTTGGTTTTCTCTGCTAAGCTGATTGGCTAAAGGTAGAAAAAAGTGGCACGCCATCAACTCGCAAGGTAACTGCAATAATACAGTATCTTATGTGATGCATTGTAGCTTTAGATTTGGCCATGGTGTGGAATGCGACTGTGGACCTCTTCATTCATTCAAAATGTGTTAATTAGCTAAGTGAGTTGGTCCAAAGACTCTTGAGTCATGACCCAAACCAAAAAGGCAGTCAGAAAACAGCACAATACATGTTTTTGGGGTGAGTGGGGGGGGGTGATACTACTGCAAGTAACAGTATAAGATATGAGCCAATTGTCAGTAAACTCCTACTCTATTTAGGCATCATCTCATAGATGAGATTTGTGTGCTATAAGCAGTGGTGTGATTTTAATAGTTTCTGTACTAGCTGCATACTACCACCTCCAAATTTGTGACCAGGTCTTTTATTTAGGTAAACGTGGAAGTTGTTAGGAGATATAGTATGGTAAATGCAATTTGTAAGTCTTACTTCACTAACAGCTTGTACTTTAAGTTTTGTTATAAGTTATCCATGCTTCAGTACAGTCAGGTTTATTTATAGTACTATTCATATTAACATGACAAGAGCTGTAGGCCTTTATATGAAGGGAGAGGGTTAGTTGTGTTAGAATCCCTGGTAGTTGAAGGTGAGGGAAGATTTTCTGAGTTAAGAGTAGTAGCAGTTCTTCTTTGGGTTTGGGTGTAGGGGTAGCTGAGGAATATTAGAATGATTTTGTGATGCATTGTTGCAAACAATTTGCCAAGAATACCTCTCAACTGTACAGATTTTCAGAATGTCAAGATTTTTGGCTCATATTTTTGGTCTGTTCCACATAAAATTTGTGGTTTTCTGACAAAATACTTGGATGATCTGAGGACTGAAGTCACTAAATAATGACATTACATTTCAGTTTCAATCTTCAAATCCTTCATAAAATGTATGTTAATACAAACCCTGTTACTGTAGCAATTTTCTGAGTTTATAAGAGCAATATTTAAAATGTGTCCCTATTTTTGGGCCTTTGTCCTACCATTTTGTTGGGCTTTGTCCAGATATTTTGCAATAAAAGGTTGAAAGAGGTATGTTATAGAGGGGTTTGGTGAGGTACATGTTATATAAAATTTGGACTAGGGTTTGTATTAATGTCCTAAGAGTTTAGATTACTGTCCCAAGCAATTTATAATATAAGAAGGGGGAAATTAGGGACTCTATGACTACAAGTAAAATTCAGATAAATAAACGTAAGGTTAATACAATAATACATAAATCACAGTGTTTGTGTGGTCAGGATTTAGTAATACACAGTAGCTTTCCAAGGTCATATAACGTTTAAATACATATGTAAAAAAAAGGCAAGCTGGAACACAGTTGCATTTTACAACAGGTGAACTTCAGGTATAAATACTGAGGGAGAAAGACGATAAACAGAAAGTTATTTGACATGAAGACGCAGTCACAGAAAAACTGAAAGAAGGTTGAGGTGTGTATGCATTAAACTTGTTGAAGAACTGGAAAAAGAATATATTAACATGTGCACACACACACACACACACACACACACACACACACACACACACACACACACACACAAAGTCTTACCGATGTGCTATCTAATTGAAATGCCCTACAAATATTCTGTTGCACCTGTTTGTTAACTTAACAGAAGTTCTTTACATTATCATTGCTAGCTGGTAATGTAAGTCTCTGGAATATAAAATGTGTAGGATCTATCTTGTGATTAGTGAGCAGCAGTATGAATTCATGCCAGGAAAGAGCACTACAGATGTGATGTTTGTTCTGAGGGTGTTGATGGAGAAGTATAGAGAAGGTCAGACGGAGTTTCATTGTGTCTTTGTGGACTTCGAGAAGGTATATGACAGGGTGCCTAGAGAGGAGTTGTGGTATTGTATGAGGAAGTCAGGAGTGGCACAGAAGTATGTAAGAGTGATACAGGATATGTACAAGGGTAATATGACAGTGGTGAGGTCTGCAGTAGGAGTGATGGATGCGTTCAAGGTGGAGGTGGGATTATATCAAGGATTAGCTTTGAGCCCTTTCTTATTTGCAGTGGTGATGGATGGGTTGACAGACGAGATTGTGGATGACATGGCAATCTGTTGTGAGAGTAGGGAACAGGTTGAGGAGATTCTGAAGAGGTGGCGATATACTCTAGAGAGGAGAAGAATGAAAGTCAGCAGGACTAAGACAGAATATATTTATTTGAAGGAGAGGGAGGAAAGAGGAATGGTGAGGATGTAAGGAAGTAGAGGTGGGGATCAGCAGTTCAGAATAATGGTGAATGTGGAAGAGAGGTGAGGAAGAGAGTACAGGCAGGGTGGAATGAGTGGAGAAGTGTGTCAGGAGTGATTTGTGACAGATAGGTACCAGTAAGAGTGAAAGTGAAGGCCTACAAGAGGGAAGTACGACCAAAATCAAAGTAAAAATTTAAATTCAAAGTAAACTTTATTGACATTCAGAAATCATACAAGTGTAAAAACTGAACAAAATTATGTGTGTCTGGATTCAATGTGCAGACAACATATAGGCTATTTTCACAGACATTTACTTATATAACACCTAGTTATTTCATCACGGACATGCAGGTAGACAGACTAATACTTCACATAATTAGAAATGCATTTTAACACTTTTTGCAGTGAACACTTGCATGAGACTTTTGCACAGATACTTGGTTAAGACATTGCATTGATACTTGCACAGAAAGAGACATTTGAAGTATTGCACTGTGAACATTAGAGTATTGCACTATGGACCTTAGAGTGTTGCACTATGGTTAATTTATGAATTTCCAACATGTACTGCAATGAAAAGAAGATATATTTTACTGCATTGCTACTGCCCTAGATGGCGTATAAGTTAACAGTCATAGTGAATATTTTACTAAGTATTAGATGAGACTGGTATCCAGGTTAATGCACAATTTGAGACAGGCTTCTATAGTTTCTACTGACCCAGATGGCCGTCATGGAGCATAGTTGTTACTAGGGTTCAGCAGCCTGATGACATTAGGGAAGAAGCTGTTCCTGAATCTCTTAGTTCTGCAACGTATGCTTCGGAAGCGCTTTCCAGATGAAAGATGCTGGAACAGTCTGTAAACAAGGTGAGTGCAGTCTTTAGTTATTCCTCTGGCCCTGCAGAGACATCTGGATAAGTACAAGCCATGGATAGGTGGTAAGGTGGTCTTGATGGACCTCTCGGCTGTTTTCACCACTCTCTGGAGGGATTTGCGCTCAGAGGTAGAGCAGCTTCCATACCATACTACAAGGTTGTTCGTTAGGATGCTTCCTATAGTACCTCTGTAGAAGGTAATGAGAACTGTCGATGGGAAAATTCCTGTTTTCAGCCTCCTCAAAAAGTGCAATCTGTGGTGTGCTTTCTTGACTATGGTGTTTGTATTGGTGTTCCAAGTCTGAGATTGCTTTTTATACCAGACAGACTCCTCAGAGGTGACCTCTGTCTGGCATACAAAGCAGTCTCAGACCCCACCTTGACGGGACTGCTGCATATCCACAAGTCAAGCTCCACTTCAGTAATGTGCACGCACAACCTCAACCTGGTCTATGACATCAATAGGACTTGTTGGCAGTTCAGATTTGTGTCTCAGAGAACTCCCCCTTCTATGGACTAGACTCCCGCTCCACGTCAAGCAGAGTACCTCATTAATGCTTTTTAAGTGCAACCTGGATAACTGGATGGGGAACAGAAAATACAGCCTTGGGATTCCACCTGTCTCCCTGTTGGACAGGGGCATTGGGTGCTGACTTGTCAGAATATGGGCTAAAGTCTTGGCTAGGCTTGTAAGGGCCTCAGGGCCAATAGCCTGGTAACTTCTTGTGATCCTATGAAGACAAGTCCTCATCAATGCGCACTCCCAGAAACTCATGCTTCTCACTCTTTTCACTGTTTCCCCATTGATGGTGAGGGGAGAATGTTCCTTGTGATTTTTCCCATAGTCCATAATTATCTCTCTTGTCTTGTTCACGTTTAGTGCCAAGTTGTTATTTCCACACCAGGTGGTAATCAGTTGTTCCACCTCAACTCTGTATGCTGTTTTATCATCATTACTAATACCAGCTGTGTTATATGGGTTGGGGATGGTGGCATTGACTAAAAGACATGAGTCAGTGCTGGAGATGGCAGAGTTAAAGATGTTAAGATTTGCATTGGGTGTGACGAGAGTGGACTGGATTAGGAATCCGTATATTTGAGGGTCAGCTCAGGTTGGATGGTTTGGAGACAAAGCTAGAGAGGTGAGATTGCATTGGTTTGGACATGTGCTGAGGAGGGATGCTGAGTATATTGGGAAAAGGATGCTAAGGATGGAGCTGCCAGGTAAGAGGAAAAGAGTAAGGCCGAAGATAAGGTCTGTGGATGTGGTGAGACATGCAAGTGGTTGGTGTGACAGAGCAAGATGCAGAGAAGAGGAGGAAATGGAAACAGATGATTCGCTGTGGTGACCCCTAATGGGAACAGCTGAAAGAAGAAGGATCTATGTCGTTTGTTTTTTTTTTTTTTTTTTAATTTATAGACCAATTGTTACATATTTTTTGTGATATTTAACATTTGCTGTTTTGTATTGAATTGCATTGTGCGACATCTTGTAAGAATGGTTGACTGTGATGCTTTTCTCCCCAGGCCTCTGCTGAAAAGTGACCTATTCTGACTTAGGTGGACTTTCCTGACAAACGAATGCTAAGTGTATACATATGTGTTTGTTTATTTTATATACATATATATATCAGAATCAGAATCACATTTATTGGCCAAGTATGTGCACATACAAGGAATTTGACTCCGGTTTTGATGACTCTGAAAGTATACATTGCATAAACAACTTACATACAACTTAAGTGACTGTACGTATAAGTATATGTACAAAGTACAAGTGCAACTCAGTGCATGAAATACTGAACTAAACAAATATTAACAGTAAGTAAACAGTATTGCAGAACTCTCGGAGGCTTGGGAAAAATAATACCCAGCCTAATAAGCTGATTTATGAACTTGATGGCCTCTGGAAAAAATGTTATTGTAGCTGCTTGTTTTTGTGCATATTAATCTAAAATGATTGCCCGATTGTAATAGTTCAAAAAGATAGTGGCCTGGATGTGAAGGGTCGGTGATGATTTTCCCTGCCCGTTTCATGACTGTGGAATAGTACAGGTCCTGTAAGGAGGGCAGACTAGCACCAGTGATATTTTCGGCAGGCCTGACTATTTGATGTAACCTATTTTGGTCATGTTTAGACCTCTATTCAAGCCACACTGTTATGGATGAGCAGAGAATAGACTCAGTGACTGCTGTGTAGAACTGTATCAACAGCTCTTGTGGTAGGTTGACCTTCTTCAGCTGTCACAGAAAATACATTCACTGTTGTGCCTTTTTTGTGAAAGACCCTGATTGTTCTCCCATTTCAAGTCCCAGGAGATTATAGATCACAGAAACATGAAGGTTTCTAAAATTGACACAGCAGTATTAAATATAAAGGGGGGATGACTGTGGACTTAAGGATTGGTTTTACAATATCATCTCCACACTTTTAAAAGTGTTCTGTTCCAGATTGTTCTAACTACACCAAAGGCTCAATCTCCCATCTGTATGCAGACTCATCACCATTCCTGATGAGCCCAATAATGGTTGTATCGTCTGCTTATTTAAGTTTAGAGGTGCAATTGTTCGTGTAGAGGGAGAATAGTAGTGGGGAGAGCACACACCCTGGGGGCAGCTGTATTGTTCATGCGATAGCAAGATGTAAATTTCCCCAGTTTCACCTCCTGTTTCCTATTGGTCAAGAAATTGGTGATCCATTGACAGGTGGAGGCAAGAACAGAAAGCTGGGAGAGTTTCTACAGAAGAAGTTCTGAAATTATTGTATTGAATGCAGAGCTGAAGTCCACAAACACAATCAATGCGTATGTCCCTGGGTTGTCAAAATGTTGCAAAATATATTGCAGACCCATATTAACTGCATCATCCATTGACCAGTTCTGTTGATAAGCAAACTGAAGGGGGGTCCAGCAAGGGAGCTGTAAAATCCTTCAAGTGAGCTAACACTAGCCTCTCAAAAGTCTTCATGACCACTGATGTCAAAGCAACAGACCTGTAGTCATTCAGTCCTGTTATACTGGATTTTTTAGGGACTGGAATGATTGTGGCTTGTTTGAAGCATATGGGAACTTCACACAGCTCTAATTTATTAAAAATCATAGTAAGAACAGGGGTCAGTTGATCAGCACAGGTTTTTAAACAAAAGGGAGAAACCCCATCAGGACCTGCTGCTTTCTTAGTGTGCTGTCTTTTAAAAAAAAAAAAAACACACACACCCTCTTCAGAGAGAATTAATGCAGGCTGAATGTGAGAATGTCTGAAAGCGAGAGTCAAACAAGTCTGAACACTGAGAGAGCTGGCAACAGTGTCATTTGCAGCCTGAGGTTTATCTAATATGCGACATCAACAAAAAAGAGCTGGAGAGAGAGGTTTGTCTCCCAGAGGCTGCCCCATCTTTGGAATAGACTTCCCATACACGTCAAACAAAGTCCTTCATTGACCGTCTTCAAGCGCTAACTTGATGATTGGATGGGAAACCACATATGTGCCCCAGGGGTTCCACCTGTGTCCCTCATTGACAGGAGCAAGATGTGCTGACTGAGGTTTCTTTTTGGGGATAAACTCTTGACTAGGCTTGTAAGGGTCCCCCAGGGTTATTAGCCTAGTAACCTCCTATGATCCTATAGTAAAAGAAGTAATAGATGATGATATAAATTAAAAAGATCGAAGCCAAAGTCATGGTAGGAGAGTTAAGTAAGGCATTTGATGAAATAAAATATGAATCTTTATGGGCTGTATTAAGAGCTTATGGTATAAGTGAAAGAATAGTAAAAGTATTTAAGCCAGCATATGAAAAAAAATGCAAGAATAATTTTAAAAGGAACGTTTAAGTAAGGAAATAAAATTAGGGTGTGGAATAAGGCAAGGATGCCCAGTGAGTAATATCACATTTGCTTTAGTTATGAATGTGATTGTCAATAAAATGAAAAGAATATTGAATATGGCAGGATATAAGATAATAGAGGAAATGTGATTACATATGAGATGATATAGTGTTAATTACTAAAAATAAAGAATGGATGGAATAAACCATCCAAATTCTGCCCCATTTATACCTAAATGTAAACATTTAACTCAATTTTTGCTATTTTATTTTTCTTTAAATGTGAATGTACTGCTCACATCATTCTGTTCAATGTATTATTATTTTACTTTTGTATGTAAGTAATGCAGAGCTTTTCTCCCCGGACCTCCACTGAAAATGGGCTCTTTTTAGGCCCAGTGGACTTCCCCGGTTAACAAATGCAATCAATAAATAAATAAAATTAATTAAATTCTTAAAGATACTTAGTTTATGTATGAACAAGGAAAAAGTAAAGGTTTTGGATTCATGGCAATATAGAAGATATACAGTTTAATGTAGAGATTATAGATATATTAGGAATAGTGTATTCATTAAGTATCCTGTTTTTTTTGCTTATTTGTACTAGTTATTTATAGCACTTTTATTGTTTGCTGCATATTTTTCTAGCTAGTTTCACTGTGGGTGAGGAATTAATTGGACATTTTCTACATTTGTTAAGCACCTGTTTGGGTTTGTTTGTTCTGATTTTTGTCTCCCAGCCTCCCTCCCTATTGGTATCCTGTTCTTATCCTTGGTGGCTTTGCAGTTGCCCGCCCCTACTGTAAATTTAATCTGGGACACTCCTCCCAGTTTAGTGTCATTACCTCATTCTACCTGATACAGGGAGAACATTTGAGAAGGCCAACCCACTTAGTTCTTAACCTTGAGTAATCTGCTCCTCCTTACTCCCTTTCCACTTTTCAAAAAAAAAAATTCTACACTTGTTTCCTGTCTTTCCTGTAAGTAGTTTAGTCCAGATACAGATTTGCTGTATCCAGGACTGTTTCAGCTTCTGAGCCCCCGCCTCTTACTATTCCTGGCGCCATAAAGTCTGCTCTTCAAATTTTCCCTTAGAACTAGCCCGTTATTTAGTTTTAGCACTCAAATCTGTTTCTTTGAGCTCAGCACTTGTTCAGAATTCTTTGTAAGCACTATATAAGCTACAAATTACTACAGCAATCAAGCATTTCTCACTTGTCTAGAGGAAAACCAGTTTTAGTACTTAATAAATAAGCACCTATCCAGGCATGTCTAAGGGTCAGCTCCCGGTGTTTTCTCCTGTCTACCCGATGAATCTGGGCATCTTGGAGCAATGCAGCAATTGCCCCATGTACACAGACAACCCTCTCCTTTTCCCACCCAACACAACCTGTGAGAGATGCACTTATATAGCCAAACTGGAAGCAAAGCTCTCTTCACCCAACACTGGACTCGACAGTCAAGAGGAGGTGGTAAAAACTTGCACCACACCACACTCATCACATAGTCCCTCAAAACCTACACCACCAAAACAAACGCACAGAAGCACAAAACACAAGCCTACATTCGTGGAGGCTCTCAATAAAAATCTGCCCAAGCAACAGGGATCTCCAAAACAGAAATGCAAACAGCCTCCACCCTCCCAACACAACCCAAATGATGCATAGCCCACAAACTCAGTGTGCCACTCAACCACAGCCCATAAGGCATAACAACGTACCCAACACTCTAGTTATAGGTGACTCTATAGTCAGGCACACTGATGTTCCACTCACCAGGCTAAACGAGGAGAAAGTTACTGTCAGCTGCCTGTCAGGTGCCAGGATCCACCTCATAACGCACACACTCAGGTCACTCCACAACAAGTACAAATATGACTCTTGTCATTGTCCATGTTGGTGTGAATGACCTGAGAGGTACCTCCCTGGACTACATGAAGAGAGACATGAAGGAGCTGTCCGATCTTGTAGCAAAGTCAGGTATGACCCTAGCTCTGAGTAGCATCCTGCCATCATCCAGAATGATACCACAGTACAAGGATGAAATGATTGACTTCAACAATTGGCTAAGCTGCTGGTGTCATTGTAAGGGGATCCAGTATCTGTCTGCCTGGGATGACATGATCGACAGACCACGATGCTTTGCCGGAGATGTTCTGCACCTGTCGCCCTTGGGATTCCGGATACTGGCTAAGGCTCTTGCCACCCCTATAGTGCCTTTTTTAGGCAAGGTTCACATGGCAAACTCACCACCATAACAGGTACAAGCAAGCAAAATCTGAGGGTAATATACTCAGTGCTAGAAGTCTAAACCTCAAAATGCACTCACTCGAGGCACTCCTTAAAATGGAGAACATCGACATCTGTGCAGTGACAGAGACCTGGTTCAAGGCTCCGGAGAGCACCCCTGCATTACCAGGCTAT
This sequence comes from Protopterus annectens, assembly GCF_019279795.1. Taxonomy (NCBI): domain Eukaryota; kingdom Metazoa; phylum Chordata; order Ceratodontiformes; family Protopteridae; genus Protopterus; species Protopterus annectens. The sequence goes on along the minus strand of NC_056729.1, from coordinate 1,559,568,541 downwards.
AAGTCATACCACACCTTTCGGCCACCTAACCTGGACCAAAACACTAAAGGCGGAAGCATGTCCATATTCATTAAGGATATCCACACCTCCAGGCTAGTTGCTCAGCATAATGCATCCGAGATTATCCAAGTGCCGCTTACTTTGGGCAAGACCACAGTCCAAATTGTAGCTTGCTACAGATCCCCCACCATGCCCCAGGATTCCCACTCCTCATTTCTTGATACACTGTAAAATATTAGGGTACAACCTAACACCCTCATAATGGACGATTTCAACTACCCCACCATTAACTGGGAAAACGACTCATGTACCAACTCATTTGCTCAATGTTTTCTGAAATTCATAAATTCCAATGCCTCAGATCAACTTATCCACACCCCTACCAGGGGCAGTAATATCCTAGACCTGGCCATTACCAACATGGACAACCGATGTTCCACACCAGAAGTCAGTTCCTCGTTGGTCAGATCTGACCACAAGCTAATCACCCTAGACATCCACATCCCAGTCCCACCCCTGATTAGGGAAACCACCGTAAAATATTTCTCCAAAGCCAACTTCATGCTTCTTAAGACAGAAGTGGCAAACTTCACGACACCCATGCAGATGGACAATAGAGTTAAGACTGCTGACTACTACATAAATGCACTTTATAAGCCCTTACGTACAAATATGACTGTCATTGTCCATGTTGGTGTGAATGACCTGAGACGTACCTCCTTGGACTACATGAAAAGGGACATGGAGGAGCTGTCTGATCTTGTAGCCCAGGCAGGTATGACCCTAGCCCTGAGTAGCATCCTGCCATCACCAAAAATGATACCACAGTACAAGGACAAAATGATTGACTTCAACAATTGGCTAAGCTTCTGGTGCCATTCTAAGGGGATCCAGTATTTGTCTGCCTGGGATGACATGATCGACAAGCCACGATGCTTTGCCAGAGATGGCCTGCACCTGTCGCCGCTGGGATTCCGGATACTGGCTAAGGCTCTAGCCACCCCTATAGTGCCTTTTTTAGGCAAGGTTCAAATGACAAATTCACCACCCTAACTGGTACAGGCAAGAAGAATCTGAGGGTATTGCTACTCAATGCTAGAAGTCTAAACCTCAAAATGCACTCTCTCGAGGCACTCCTTAAAATGGAGAACATCGACATCTGTGCAGTGACAGAGACCTGGTTCAAGGCTCCAGAGAGTACCCCTGCATTACCAGGCTATAATTCATACCACACCTTTCGGCCACCTAACCTGGACCGAAACACTAAAGGCGGAGGCGTGTCCATATTCATTAAGGATATCCACACCTCCAGGCTAGTTGCTCAGCATAATGCATCCGAGATTATCCAAGTGCAACTAACTCTGGGCAAGACCGCAATCCAAATTGTAGCTTGCTACAGATCCCCCACCATGCCCCAGGATTCCCACTCCTCATTTCTTAATACACTGGAAAATATTAGGGTACAACCCTACCATTAACTGGGAAAACTACTCATGTACCAACTCTTGTGCTCAACGTTTTCTGAAATTCATAAATTCCAATGCCATGGATCAACTTATCCACACCCCTACCAGGGGCAACTATATCCTAGACCTGGTTATTGCCAACATGGGCAACCGGTGCTCCACACCAGAGGGTCAATTCCTCGTTGGTTAGATCCGACCATAAGCTAATCACCCTAGACATCCACATCCCTCCCCCACCCCCCATTAGGGAAACCACAGTAAAAAATTTCTCCAAAGCCAACTTCATGCTTCTTAAGACAGAAGTGGCAAACTTCACGACACCCATGCTGACGGACAATAGAGGTATGACTGCTGAATCCTACACAAATGCACTTTATAAGCACTTACATGAGTGCAGGGATCATGCAATCCCTAACAGAACCAAGATGCTATCCTCCAAAAAAAGGAAGCCAGTCTGGTGGTCCCCTGCCATAAACAAATTCTACAACAGAAGAAAGAAACTGTTGCAAAAAAGAGTAAAATCCCATGATTGGAGAAACTCCCTGGTCAGCTTCAGTAAGAAGCTGAGATCCCTCATAAAATCCTCCAAAGCTAGTTATGAAAACAAAATCACCACTGACTCTAAAGACAACCACAAAGCATTCTATAGCTATGTCAAGAATTTCAATGGCAACACTCAGATCTGCTCTGAGTTACAGCACAATGGCACTAAATATACAGAACCAACAGATATTGCCAACATCCTGGCAGATAGGTTCAGTGCTAACTTTACCCCTCTGTCATCCCCTAAAGGGCCCATCTGTATACCAGAAGAATGCAAAGTTCCTGTAATCACGGCTGCACAGGTAAAAAGCACACTATCCAAAGCCAAGAACACAGCATCCATGGGACCTGATGATATCCCAGGCTGTGTTCTACATGAACTACAGAACGAACTGGCACCCCACCTAAATACCATGTTCAGTCATAGCCTCACCTCAGGCTATGTGCCCACTGAATGGCGTACAGCGACAGTTATCCCACTCCACAAAGGGGGAGCCACCACAGACCCCGGAAACTACCACCCCATTAGCCTAACGAGCCTTGTCTGCAAGGCTATGGAGCGTATCATCATGGAACTTATAAACAATGACATTGGTAATCTCCAAACTCAGGACCCCACCCAGTTTGGGTTTGTAAAAGGCAGATCATGTCTCCTAAACCTTATAGACTTCTTTGAAGCGGTCACCAAAGCTGTACATGAGGGTAAGGTATTTCTCACAGCCTGTCTAGATCTCGCCAAGGCTTTTGACACCATCCCCCACTCTGGAATTATAGATAAACTCACTAAACTAGGTATAAATCCCTATGTCACAAGATGGGCTGCCAACTGGCTCACTGACAGTACCCACACTGTGAAAGCAGCAGACTCCAAATCTGACTTCAGACCAGTGACAAGTGGAGTACCACAGGGTTCAGTCCTGGGTCCTCTCCTGTTTGGTATCTACTTATCTGAAGTACAGGCTAACACAGAAGGTCTTTGGCTAATGAAGTTCGCAGATGACTGCACACTAGGAGCCATAATCAAAACTCATAACGATGTGGACATCCTACAAAAGGGCCTCACTGAGACAAATGCCCAGTGTCAAAGCCATGGCCTCAAGCTCAATGCCAAAAAGTGCATTGTCATCCCATTTGGTAAAAACTCTGTACCCATGAACAACCACATAGGCGGTAGTCTACTTAACACCAAAAGTGCGATAAGAGACCTTGGGACACAGGTGGACAGTAGTCTCTCCTTTGATAATCACATTGCCACAGTAGTCAGGAAATCCTTCTACGTGGCACACCTCATCACAAAAGGTTTCTCATCCAGGAAAAAAAGAGGTAATTATTCCCCTCTACTCATCATTCATTAGAACCATTATAGAGTACAATGCCCCTTGGGGTATGTACCTCACAAGACATCTACAACAACTGGAAAGGCTGTAGAAATACCTCACAATGAGGATTACCAGCCTCAAACAGATACCTTACACTGACCGTCTCAAAAAACTCCAGCTTTACTCTGTCGCATATCGCCTACTCAGAGGCGATCTCTGCCTAACATACAAAGCTATGTCAAACCCAGAACTGTTGTACATGCTCCACTTAATGAAATCCCAATCCCTCTGAGCTACACACTCTAGGGACCTAAACCTTGTCAGCACAATAAACAGAACATGCTGAAGGGATAGATTCCTGTCACAGAGACTTCCCATACTGTGGAACAAACTACCTATCTATATCAAACAAAGCACCTCATTAGCATTCTTCAAGAAAAATCTTGATGATTGGATGGGAAATAGAAAATTCACCCTGGAAATCACTTCTGTGGCTCTGCTTGACAGGGCACAGGAAAATAATTTTTTTGGGTGGCGAAAGCCAGGGTACCTTTTTGGCTAGGCCTATATAGGCCCTAGGGCCAATAGCCTAGTACCTGCCTATGAATATGCATTTTGTAAATAATGTATATGCAGTGGATATAAAAAGTGTGCACACCCCTCTTAAAATGCCAGGTTTTTGTAATAAAAAAATGAGACCACAATAAATCATTTCAAACCTTTTCCCACCTTTAATGTGACCTATAACATGCACAATTCCATTGAAAAGCAAACAAATCTGTTGGGGGAAAATATAAAAAAAATAAAAAACATACAATAAGCTGGTTGCATAAGTGTGCAATCAGAAAAGTACTGCAGAAACATAAGCCAATTGTAGTACAGTTAGGAATCTATGGCTGTCTTAGTGCTGGAATAAACAGGCTTTCCATAGCAGACCATCCATCCACCCATCCATCCCATTCAAGGTACTTTGCTTTCTACAGTTACCAGATAGATACCCCTTTGCAAATTCACTCTGCTGAAACCAGTGGTGGAGGTCAGATGAGCCACATGTTGGCATTGTGCACTCTCTGAACAAAGTGAATGAACATGTCTGCTATGATGCCATCTGCCTTGTTGACCATTTAGCTTTTTGCAGAATGTTAGCTCTTCCTCTTGATGTAGATCTCCTTGAGTAGGCCTGGCTGGCTCAGTCAGTGGCCCCCAAGATGGAGGCAAAGAGAGCAGTGTCACAGAAGCTGCACATGGTGGGGTGGAAGTTGGAACCAATTATGAATACTGCACATGTTCTAAGAATACATCCAGGACCTTGTCCGTTACTCTCTAGGAAGGTGCTTGGGAAACCCCTAGCATATTGTGGCCAGAATAGTCAAGACAGCATGTACCTTAGTGTCCAAGGGTAAAAAAAGTCAAACATTTGGTGTCATATAATGCTGACACTTGTAACATATAGCTCTCGCTAAGTCATGGTCCATTAGGAAGCAGCCATTTAACTTCTGGTTAAATAGGACATGATATGCAAGTTATAAATGCTGTTGTGGAAGTTGCTGCAGAATTCATCTTACTGGTTTAGGTCCTTACATTGCTTGGAGTACCTAAAGTTGGTTGCATTGAATCAGGTCTGCTGTAGTTTCCAACATTTCTGGTGTGCACAGATGTATTTTAATTAGCTGTGCCAGTTTTATTCTTCCTGATTCCATACTTTGTTGAAGCACCTTTTGATTTAATTACATCATTCATTCCTCTTGTGTACACAGCTGCCATCAATTAAAGAGACTCTAATTAACCCCAAAAAAGTTCAGCTGTCCTAGTAGGATTTTTCTGACATTTACTCAGTTGCCTGCTACAGCAAGCCATGGTTTGCAGAGAGCTTACAAAACATCAAAGGGATCTCATTGTTGAAAGGTATCAGTCAGGAGAAGTGTACAAACAAATTTCCACAGTATTGAATATACCATGGTACACAGTGAAGACAGTTGTCAAAAAGTGGAGAAAATATGGGACAACAGTGATGTTGCAAAGAACTGGACGTCCCTCGAAAACTGATGAAAAGACCAGATGAAAACTGGTCAGGGAGGCTGGCAAGAGACCTGAAGCAACACTGGAGGAGCCGCAGGAATTTCTGGCAAGTACTGGTTGTGTACTACATTTGACAACATTCTCCCACATTCTCCATATGTCTGGACTATGGGGTAGGGTTGCAAGACAAAAGCCTTTTCTTACACAGAAAAACATCCAGGCCAGGCTAAAATTTGAAAAACAATACATTGCGTCTCCCAAAAGTATGTGGGAAAATGTGTTATAGTCTGATGAGACCAAGGATGAACTTTTTGGCCACAATTCCAAAAGGTACATTTGGTGCAAAAACAACAATTCACATCACAAAAAGAACACCATCCTCACGGTGAAGCATGGTGGAGGCAGTATCACGCTTTGGGGTTGCTTTTCTTCAGCTGGAACTGGGGCTTTAGTCAAAGTGGAGGGAATTATGAACAGGTCCAAATACCAGTCACTTTTGGCCCAAAACCTTCAGGCGTCTGCTTGAAAGTTGAAAATGAAGAGGAATTTCACCTTTCAGCACAACGGTGACCCCAACCATACATCCATATCAACAAAAGAATGCCGCTACCAGAAGAAAATTAAAGTTTTGGAATGGCCCAGCTAGAGCCCAGACCTAAATCCAGTAGAAAATCTGTGAGGTAACCTGAAGAGGGCTGTGCACAAGAGATGCCCTCACAATCTGACAGATTTGGAGCGTTTTTGCAAGGAAGAATGGGAAAATATTTCCAAGTCAAGATGTGCCATGCTGATAGACTCCTACTCAATAAGACTGAATGCTGTAATTAAATCAAAAGGTACTTCAGCAGAGTATTAGTTTAAGGGTGTGCATACTTATGCAACCAGCTTATTGTACATTTTTTATTTTTTATATTTTTCCCGTAACAGATTTGTTTGTTTTTCAATTGAATTGTACAGATTATACATCACATTAAAGGTGGGAAAAGTTTTGAAATGATTTATTGTGGTCTCATTTTTTTATATCACAAAAACCTGGCATTTTAACATTGGTGTGTACAGTTTTTATATCCAGTGTATGATGTTTACCACATCTGTGTTTTTTCACTCATTTGAATACATTATCATTCCATGTAAACTCATGTCTTTCGGAACGCCACTCGACCACGGGGAGGACATGCAGACTCTACACAGAAGGCACTCCCCGCACTCCATCCAAGAATTGAATGGGACAACCTTTTGCTGTGAGGCAACAGTGCTACCGCTGCACCACCGTGGATTATATCAACAACATCATCATCATTCCATGTAAATAGGTTCATAGGTTTATACTAGGCTATCTGCCCTAAGGCATTTATAAGCCTAGCCCAAATTTTTTTGCTTCGCCACCCCTTTATATGAAAAAAACTGTGTGCCCATTAGTTTGTTGTGTTTATTCCACAGCATAGGGGTCTTTTGAGTGATATCTCTCCCCTCTCCATGCTATCCTTTATATATATCCGTTAGGTTTTTAAGTCTTCTTGGGTGGTTTTGGTTGGATTTTTTTTTTTGAGGTGGCATGTGTCCATTAATTCCGGGGGACATGGGCCTTGTATGTCAGCAGCACTGTCACCCTCTGAGTAGAGCGGTATGAATGGAGTTTGCTTTTTCTTCTTTTTTCTGGAGACAGACAGATCTTTTATTATCCTTTTTGGTGAGGAACTTTTTGGTCTCTCCTCTCTCTCTTTGGTCAGATGAGATACATCATGAATGGGGCATTGTGGGCGGGATGTATCTTTCGATGGGCAAAGAGTAGAGGGGAGATTAACAAACAAATGTGTTGAATACTGTGCCATGCCTACCTGTTGAAGTGCCAGTGTCCTACATGTATGTATCTGCGTATTTCACAGATATGCCTTGCACACTTGCATGTATTGTTTCTGAATCCCACATACTGACTTAAAATGCTGAATATCATTTGCTAGTTAAAAATGTGAAAGTGGCAGTTGTCTGTTTTGCCTTACTACCTGTTTTCAAAGAGAGATATTTTTCTTCCGTATTTAGAGATGAAATGAAAGAATAGTTGAGTGAAAATTCTAGTGTATTAATTAAGTATAATTTATATATTAACTTTACAACATATTTATATACTGATTCATATGAATTGTATGGTGCATTCATATGTTCATACTAGGCTATCTGCCCTAGGGCATTTATAAGCCTAGCCAGAGTGTGTTTGGCTTTCGCCACCCATTTTAAATTAATTTTGCTATGCCCTTTTTCGAGGTTAGTATACTGTGCCTCTGACTAACAGTGACACAGAAGTGATACCCGGGGTAAACCTATGATCCCCCATCCACTCATCAAGATTCCTCTTGAAGAGAGTCAATGAGGGACTCTGCCTAACCTGGACTGGGATTTTATTCCAGAGTGAAGGGAGCCTCTGGGTTATGAATCTGTCCCTCCAGCATGTCCTATTTATTTCAGTGCTGAGGTGCATGTCTCTCGAGCGCGTAGCTCGATGGGATTTGGATTTTCTGAAGTGCAGCATGTCTATTAATTCCGGGTTGGACATGGCTTTATACGTCAGGCACAGATCGCCTCTGAGCAGGCGGTATGCCACTGAGTAGAGCTGGAGTTTCTTTAACCGGGCAGCATATGGCATCTGTTTGAGCCCTTTGATCCTCTTGGTGAGGTACTTTTGGGGTATTTCCAGTTGCTGCAGGTGTCTGGTAAGGTACATCCCAAAAGGGGCATTGTACTCAATTATGGGCCTGATGAGGGATGAGTAAAGAGGCACGATGACCTCCCCTGATCTAGATGTGAATCCCTTCATGATTTGGTGGACTATATAAAATGTTTTTCTAACCACTTTGGCCATGTGGTTGTCAAATGAGAGGTTGCTATCAACTTGGGTTCCCAGGTCCCCAATTACTTCTTCTGTACTTAATGGATTACCACCTATGTGGTAATTTGTGGGCACTTTGTTTTTGCCAAAGGGGATGACTATACACTTTTTGGTATTTAGCTTGAGGCCATGGCTCTGGTACCAGTCTGGCACTCAACCACTCAATTGTTGCATTACATTCTATTACACAAGGGCTGTAATAATGTATTTGCTGTGATATTTTCCCATATATGTGGCATACTGAAACGTACATCTTGCAATGCTTTGTCTTCCACGAGTGTGTGTATTTATGTGTGGTTGTATTTCTTTAGTGATTGTGTGGTGTACATTTTTCATTTATGCTAATGTTGAATTCGCTATTGTTTGTGACATGTACAAACAGGCAAGTACCGTTCAGTGAAGAGCTTAATTATATAGTATTTTAATTTTGTGCTGGCTTGAACTTTCTTAAATGCAGAATAATTTTTTAGACTTGCTGATTCTCTAATGAGTAGATAAGTGAGAATAAACATTCCGAAGCAACAAAAACATGACCTTGCAAGCTCATACCAGGATCTGTACAAACAGCTAATTGCCAGTTCTACTTGCTTTGCTAAGAACGTGAGAGAGATTAATGAACATAACAGAGGGGTGGATTATATTGCATGCCAGTTGCAGTTTCTACACTGCTGAAAACTGTTCTGCAGTTAATGTCTGTCTAAAGAAAGAGATAGAACAATTGGGGATTCATTACAGTGTACAAATGTGTGGGTGAGCTATTGAAACAGAATGTCTTTTTTTCCCTTTAAGATGATGTGGTTTGCAGAAATGAATATCACCCACAGAAAAGCAAATTGCACAGACTGGCACAGCCCCTGTTATTGTATTCTAAAGGTTTCTTAAGGCAGAGCTCTTCCATCAAAAAATAGGATGACTTTGTAATCACACTGCTTTGTGTTTATAGTTTGGTGTAAGGGGCCACAAGATCCATTTTCTGCCACAATCTTGTTACATTTAAAATAACAGTTGAAATGTATATCCTAAAGTAGACAGGTTACATACACAGTGAGGTTAACTGTTTGTTTCTAGGTTGCTAGTTTGCAGGTTTCTGTTTAGCTTTTGATTAATCAGCATGATGTAAACGACTGCATTTATAATGTGTATGTGTACACATGCATGTGGCTTTTGTAAGATGCAATTTTTCACCATTACAATGCAAGATGTAACTGAGCATTTGAGAGGGTCATTATTCCTTGCTGAGATATATAAAATAAATTAATTGAGGTGGAAATGCATTTATTGTTTTAGATAGTACTGGATCATTTAATGTTATGGTGGGTGTACGTAGTATTGTTAAATAAATTAAACTTCAGTGCAGTTTTCAATGTAGGCATATTTTTCCAGCTAGTGATACTAAAGGGTTGTGTGTCAGCTAGAAGCCTGAGGCAGAAAAATCTTTGTAGTGCAAGCAATGGTGGTGTACAGTTGTGATGTTAAAACTGAGTATAGATTATAGATGTCTGATATGTGTTTTTTTAGTTTTCTGGATTCAGGAATGGGTTGGAAGCAATGATTGGGGTTAAGCAGTTTAAACATTATTATGCAGATGGACAGGAAGAAAGTTTGCTTTTGCAATTATGAGGCACATAATTTTACATGGTCTATTTAAAGACCCTTCAGAAATATGATCATAGATTTGAGATTTGTAGTAACGAGTAACTTGGAATAAGAAGTAGGCTGGTGTCTACAAATAATATTTTGTGTCTTTGGGAAGTTAGTCACTTTGTCTGGCGTTTACAGATTGTTAGCATGCATTTTAAATTATACAGTAGGAGGATGGTAACCATAGACATGAGTGTTTGCACTGGTTAATCAATTTCAGTTAGTAGATCACACGGTGAGAGGGTTTGTGGAAATGATCTTGTGGAAGGTCATACTTTTTCTTTTCTCTTCCTTCCCACTCATGCACTCTTCCAAACCATCTACTCCATTCTATCATTTTCCCTCACATAGGTGGCCATTTAGCCTCCTTTGTTCAGTGTTGGCAAAGACATTATACAAGTGAGTCCTAAACATTCTTAAGTAAGACTGCAAATTGCAGTTTCTAAAGTTTCCAGAGTGCAGGGGAATCCCTTCTGCTACCAGAAACCAACTCACCCTTGTGCCTTCCCTGCTGGGTGACCTTATAGAGCAAGCAACCATAAAGGGAGTGCCTAGAGCAGAAGAAAACAAAGGTTTCTAGTCAGAATGGTGCCGGGTACCAATAAAAAAGGCACTCAGATGCCCATACCATTTCTGTCTCATTTAAATACAATCCTCATCATTTCAGAGTTCAAAATGGTAATCCTCCAGTGCCACCTTCTTTTAATATCCCTTCAAGCCTTCTTTGTCACACTGGCATTAAATGATGCTTATTTACACACACCCATTGCCAACATCACACAGGTTTCGTCAATTTGCAGCAGGAAGGGAGCATTTCCAGTTCACATCCTTGCCTTTGGCTTGTCTACTGCGCCATTTAGCTTTACCAAATGCCAGGCTCCAGTGTTAACGTTTTTGCAGGACAAAGGCATTCATATTTATCGGTACCTTGATGATTGTCTCATTCATGGAGTCTTCCTGGAGGGAATACACAAAGCCTTCAACTTTCCTCCAGCTTAGTTCTCGCTGTCAACCAGAAGTCGTCCAGTCAAAAGAGCCTGATGTTGTTAGGGGCACCCATGAACACAGACCTCCAGAGAGCCTTTTTTTACTAGACAGTAGGGTTTGTTGTTTGACCTTGTACCTGCAGACATCTTGGAAAGGAGATGGTATCAGTGATGGAGATCCTCAGAGTGCTGGGCTTCATGCCCTTCCTGCATCCCAATGGTGCCTGTAGCCCATTTAATAATAATTATAAATAATACCCATTTGATAAACAGGCAGTCCCACTGATCCCTTTTCAAAGATGACCTGGGAACAATGTCTGGTTAAATTACTTTCTCAGGGTCATACAATAGGTAAATGAGTGATGAGTGAATCAAACCATGTACCACAGGAACTACTGGAAGCCTCTGTGGTACCTCAGAAACAGATAATGTCAGCATTCACAATCTCTGGAAACAATATTTCACCTGTTTCCCTGTTTCAGGAAAGGGATGTCATTCTGGGTAGGGTAACAGTAATTTAAGCTGGGTGTACCCATCTGAGTACCCCAGCCCACAGTGAACTTCTCCAGTCTGGCCGGGGCAGCTCACATTTGGCCAGTTCACTTTCAGGGTAGTTGAGGTGAAAGATGTGAATCAGAAGCAAATAAATGTGAGGAAAGGATTTCTGTAATCCTGGCACTGAAGGTCTTCAAACAGATTTGGAAGAAAGAGGTCCCCCAGATCCTCACAGACAATACAATAGTGATGTGGTATGCCAGTAAGCTAGTATGAACCTGCACACTGTGCAGACTGGAAGTGCAAGCATGGGAGATCACCGAAGCAGCAGGCAGAAATTTCAGCATTCTGCATCCCTACCCAAAATCAATGTGTTGGCAGATAGTCTGAGCAGATCGCCAATAGAGCCACATCAATGGGCGTTAAACAGGGATGTCTTCCTGAACCAGGTCTAGGTGTGAAGCATGCCAGAAATTCACCTCTTTACCCTCACCTCTAAACAGACAGCTACAGCAGTTCTGCTTCAGAACAGCGACTTCAATCAGTTTCTTTTCAAAAAAATGTACGCACGCATGATTTGGAACACAACATATACACACACACACATTCTTAGATTTAAATTTAACCCCCTAGGAATTCTCCCATACTGTGCCACTGTGCAGATCAATCAAGTCTCTTCTTTCATTCTTTTGTTAAAATTGTTATATAATAATAAACTTTACTCTAAAGAGTACAACTAAGAGAGGGTTATCAAAAAAGTTTCCTATCAAACTACTGAATTTATGATTCTACACACATTCCTCCAAGAGTCTTTCAGACTTAAAACTATTATTTGTATGAATATTTTTTTGCTGATGAAACCTATAATAGCCACAAATTGCCAGAACCACATAAGACATCATGGAATAATTTTAAGCTTTGTGGCTATATGCATATACTAGCACATAAATTAACAAACTAACAAACTAACAAAAAAATAAAAATATATAAAATATGGGAAAATATAAAAAATATTTATATTAGCATGATATATATTTTTTATATAATATATATATATTATATTGTCATGTTGATGTGTAAAATAATTGGTTTGTAGTAGTTATAGTGTGTGTGTGTGATGTGTTGTTTATTTGTATTTTGTTTGTGGAAAATATATTTCAATAAAAATTTATTATGGAAAAAAAAAAAAGAACAGCGACTTCAGGGGCCTGGAAGACAGATGAATTCTTCCTCATTTAATTTTCAGTATACAAACACATTATACTACTGTCTGTTTGCCAACATATACTATGTGGAATCTTTCTGCTACTCACTGAGTGTAACAACATTTTCTAAAAACATGTATTACATGTCCAGGCTGTGTGCAGTTTACAGGATATTCCATCTTTGACACATGAGTATCTGCTCTTGTCCTGATGCTTCTTTGTTTGTGCATGGGTGCTTCACTGCACCACTTTTGCACTTAACTGTACTCCAGTTCACTGTTGTTTTGCAGGCAGCAAAGGCCATTTTATATGGCTCACCACTGTATGCATATGGGCTGCTAAATACCATGCATACATGCAACATAATCTTGTGGCCACTGAGTGTGAACGTGCAGAATTATTTGTAGTTCTTTAAGAATTCTTCAGTGAAACGTTTTGCATCCCTTCATTTTTAAATGAAAACTACTTTTTGTAGCTAGTTGCTCGATTTGTTTCTAATACTTTTTCACTTTTGAGTAACTAAAATGTGGTTTTACATTAAGAAGACTGGGATTGCAATTTTAGCGGAAATTATAAGGTAGCCTGGTCTGTTCGAGCTGATTCCGAGCCTTTATTTGCATGAACAGATTTGTATTAGTGTTATTGATTGGCCTACCCCTGTACTACCACACCCAGTCTCCTACACATTCTGAGCTATTTCCAGGATTAGTTGAAATCTCTCCATCTTGTCTAGTAAATACACTGAAAGGAAATTCCAGTTCATTATTTCCTGCTTTGTTTCAAAACCTGTATACTACTATGCTGCCACTCATTTTTCAAATGGATTTGAATCTTTCCCATGGTGCCTTTATATAGGCAAGTTTGCAGATATCTTTTTACGACATTTCTTTGTTTTTGTCAGGGCATTTCATGCTGCGTCCTCTAAACATCTGCCAGGGTCTTTTGCTTTTTTATTCATACAAATTCAGTTTTCCAGTAAACTGACAAGACAGGAGCTGAGTAGAGACAGGCAGTGGAATTAGTTAACATACAGTCTGCGGCTGGGGAGTTGTTAAGAGGGGTTTAAGAAACTTAATGTGTAAACTCAGGAATAAAGAAGAGAGGAGAAATGACATACAAGTTCTTCAGTAGAACTTACAAATTCCTGGAGTGCATTTTCCCTCAGAAGATGAATAATATAAGAAAAAGATGGCCAAAGTGGGACTGATAGATTTAATTTTCATATTTTTTGTGTGATAACCAGATAGGTGGGCTTTCCATTTGTGTCCTGGCATGTATGTAAGGAAACAAAAAAATATCAGACTTGAGCACCATGTGTTGTAAAACCTTTGAAATCATTAAAAAAACAAAAAACTTTTAAAACCCAATTAAAAGGCTAAGAAAAATATACAGAACTGTAAGACCATGATAAAATATGTTAACACATCGTGTTAAACAAATACAGATTATGTGTTCTTATTTGCCTGTATTTATAGGTTCATAGGTTCATACTAGGCTATCTGCCCTAGGGCATTTATAAGCCTAGCCAGAATGTGTTTGGCTTTCGCCACCCATTTTAAATTTATTTTGCTATGCCCTTTTTCGAGGTTAGTATACTGTGACACAGAAGTGATACCCGGGGTAAACCTACGATCTCCCATCCACTCATCAAGATTCCTCTTGAAGAGAGTCAATGAGGGACTCTGCCTAACCTGGACTGGGATTTTATTCCAGAGTGAAGGGAGCCTCTGGGTTATGAATCTGTCCCTCCAGCATGTCCTATTTATTTCAGTGCTGAGGTTCAAGTCTCTCGAGCGCGTAGCTCGATGGGATTTGGATTTTCTGAGGTGCAGCATGTCCATTAATTCCGGGTTGGACATGGCTTTATACATCAGGCACAGATCGCCTCTGAACAGGCGGTATGCCACTGAGTAGAGCTGGAGTTTCTTTAACCGGGCAGCATATGGCATCTGTTTGAGCCCTTTGATCCTCTTGGTGAGGTACTTTTGGGGTCTTTCCAGTTGCTGCAGGTGTCTGGTAAGGTACATCCCAAAAAGGGCATTGTACTCAATTATGGGCCTGATGAGGGATGAGTAAAGAGGCACGATGACCTCCCCTGATCTAGATGTGAATCCCTTCATGATTAGGTGGGCTATATAAAATGTTTTTCTAACCACTTTGGCCACGTGGTTGTCAAATGAGAGATTGCTATCAACTTGGGTCCCAAGGTCCCTAATTGCTTCTTCTGTACTTAATGGATTACCACCTATGTGGTAATTTGTGGGCACTTTGTTTTTGCCAAAGGGGATGACTATACACTTTTGGCATTTAGCTTGAGGCCATGGCTCTGGCACCAGTTGTCTGTTTCTATGAGGCCCTTTTGGAGGATGCTTGTGTCGGCTGGAGAGTCGATTATGGTGCCCAGTTTGCAGTCATCTGCGAACTTGGTCAGCCACAGTCCTTCCATGTTGGCCTGTACCTCCGAGAAATATATACCAAACAAGAGAGGTCCCAGGACTGAGCCTTGTGGGACACCACTTGTAACTGGTTTGGAGTCTGACATGGCTCCAGCAATTCTAACCATGTGGGTTCTGTCCTTGAGCCAGTTTGCAATCCATCTAGTGACATAGGGGTTTATATTTAAGCTGGTGAGCTTATCTATAATGCCTGAGTGGGGTATTGTATCGAAGGCTTTTGCAAGGTCCAGGTAGGCTGTGTGGACCACCTTCCCCTCGTCAGTGGCCTTGGTGACTGTTTCAAAGAAATCAACCAGGTTTAAGAGGCAGGATCTGCCCTTAACAAAGCCGAACTGGGTAGGATCCAGTGTCTGTAGGTCCCCAATATCTTTATTTATGAGGTCCATGATGATCCTTTCCATAGCTTTGCAGACCAAGCTAGTCAGGCTTATGGGCGATAGTTTCCAGGATCCGTTGAGGCACCACCTTTATGGAGAGGGACCACTGTTGCTGCACGCCACTCTTTGGGCACATATCCTGTAGTAAGGCTGAGATTGAACAGTAGTTTTATGTTTGGGTTTAGCTCTTCTTGGAGTCCATGTAGGATGCAGCCCGGGACACCTTCTGGTCCCATTGATGCTGTGTATTTTGCTTTGGAGAGGGCGGCTCTTACCTGAGCATCTGAGATGTCAGGGGGGCAGCACTCTGCTGGGATAGATATTTGCCCTTTTGGTGGGGAGGGGGGGAGAAGTTTGCGCTGAACCTGTCAGCTAGGATGTTGGCAATGTCTGTGGGTTCGGTGTATTTTTTGTCATTTTGGACTAATTCTGAGCATATCTGGGAATTACCACCCAGGTTCCTAACATAACTAAAGAAAGCCTTGTGATTATCCTTAGTGTTCTGTGCAATTTTTCTCTCGAAGCTGGCCTTAGACAATTTTATGAGTGCCCGTAGTTTTTTGCTAATACTGATCAGTGATGCCTTCCCTTTTTGGGATTTTGCTCTATCATTTAGGAAAAACACATCCTACAAGTCAAGAAACAGGAATGAAGATTGGATATCTATAATGCCAACAAATAATATACATATGCTCAGTCTTTTGGACGTTCCATTTCAGCTGTATTGTTGCTGCTTCAACTCCCATGCATTTTCTGCTTCAGATTCATTTTGATCATAAGACCTATTCCAAGAGGATCCTAGATGTTGAGAATAACTGCTTCTGACAGTATCAGTTGGTCTGCAGGTGGTCCCTTCTTGTTGGATCACAAATGCCCTGGTCTGTCCATCCATCAGCAGCTGTGAGAATACCTTGTATGGGCAAATGTATGCATATGTATATTATTTGTTGGCATTATAGATATCCAATCTTCATTCCTGTTTCTTGACTTGTAGGATGTGTTTTTCCTAATCGATAAAGATAAATTGATTTACCCAGTGGTACGAGTACTTATGTATCAAGTGCATGAAAACAAGGCTTATACTGGCAGTGAGCTTGTGTTCCACAGACATGAGATCTTTTGAGAAAAACTGGTGTATAATTATTGCAGAGGATGAACATAACCATAGGCTGGTCCCGTAGATCATGTGATACCATAAGAGCATATTTTCAATAGTAACCAGAAGGGAAGAGCTTCTCTTAGGTGAGGTGCATGTTTGTGATAATCTACTTTACTATATCCCAGAAGAGCTGGCAAAATAACTAGGCGAATCCTTGGATAGATTTCAAATTGTCCCTTTAAAATGAGAGTGCTGCAGTAGGACTGGATGATAGAGGAGAGGTTGTTTCTTTGCACAGTGGTGGGTATAGGAAAATGACAGCCAATTATTCTCTATATTTTACTTCTGTCTAGTACAGTAGGAAATCATGGAGAAGATTTTGCTGGGAAGACTTGTGAACACATTGCTTGCTAATTATGTATATTGCAGGTGGGCAGCAAACATTTTACCAGCTTATCTGGATCCGTTCAGTGACTACTTCGCCAGTGAGGAACCGTGCTTCATTAAGGTAGTGTATGTGGACTTAAGCAAATTATTTGATACCTTGCCTTACATGGAGCTTTGAGGGAAAAGATATGGAGAAGGGTGCAACCTAGAATATAACATACTGATATGGATAAGAAATTAGTTGTCTGACTGGAAGCAAACCATGGCATATGGGAGAACTCGAGCTGCATTAACTTGTAGGTTGCCACATCATTTGGTACCAGAATAACCGTGATCTGCATGTTTGCATTCAGTGTCATTGGTGATGACACCAGAATCATTGCCGTGTCATAGAGGGATCATTCTCTGAATAAATCTGCTGTGGCTTATAATCAGGTGACTTGTGAGGTTTCATGCATAATATTCAAGGTTAAGTACTTTTTTATGGTGGGTTCCTGGGAAGACAAGCATTTTAGGAGGAATGTCTTGTAGAGGATGATAGTGGAAAAAGATCTGACGGATTGTAAATTCATGCTAGAACATGTGATCTAGACATTATAATCACCCCTAGTTTTAACAAGGCATTGCGTTGTGAAAGGGTAGTGGTAGAGATTGTCATCTTTTTTATAGTACGTGCTTGTGTTGTGTAACACTGCATTTGGACCATATTATCTGCTTCTTTTGGTCATACTGAAAAAACATTATTGCAATCTTGGTTTGCAGATACTGGAGGAGAGAAGAATAAAGGGTGGGGCAGCACCTGTTGGGAGTGACTTCTTGATGATTGGCTACACAGATGATGAGCTGCGTTCCGTAAGCAGACTTGGGTGGTGCCTGGCTGATCAGAGAAGAATAAAACTGAGTGTCTTCAGGCCCTCTAGCTTTTATCGTGTGCGTGTGTGTGTGTGTGTGTGTGCGTGTGTGTGTGTGTGATGCAGTATGCTGTAATCCAGTGTTGAATGCAAGTGTTCTTGATGTCAGGCAGGTATTCTGTTGTCCACAGTCCATTGCATGTGATAAAGTCGTAGTCTATTAGAGATATCTCCATGCTGTTAGGGGTGCTGTAGTATGTATAGTTGTAATGATGGAGTGGTGGGCTGTTAACAGTGGAGATTAAAAGCCAGTAGTTAACTCATTGAAGAAAAGCAATGAATAAATACAGGAACACATTAGCTAAGGACAAATGGGTGAAGTGGAGTTTGAGGTGGGATAATAGATGGAAACTGATAGGGGAGTCATTTCTGTAATGATATAAGAAAGTTATATTTTTTTTCTGTTAAGGTAGCGTGATTAATATGTAGCTTAACAGAGGGCTTCTAGGATGTAAGACAAATGCAAAATGGATTTTAGCTGGGTACAGGAAAGGTAGCTACACCATTTGCGCAAAATTAATACATTTTCTGTCACTGGTCTATTTTTTGCACTGACACATTTAATAATTTCTCATTAACCATACATTCGTCATATTGTGTTAGCATAGAGCACGTCTGAGAACATGTGAATCATTAACACATACTTTTAATGATAAGTGCAGCAACTTAAAGATTTAAAAAGACAGAAGAGTTTATACTTGTATGTTTGACGTGTATTTCTGCAAGTACACCCACAGTTTAACTTCACACTTTTAATTTCTTTCTTCAAACAAAGCATGGAAACGAGACAAATTATTATTCTGGGTGAAATTCAAATGCATGGATTAAGTGTAAAGTCTGACTCTGAAACAATCCTGCAAGTGTAGTTCTCTTGGATAGTGCATTTTGGAGTTGGGAATAATGTGCTGAGCTGCAGGGTGGCTGTGCACAATTCACAACATGCTGAGTGAGTTGCTGTTGGCAGTGACTTAATATACGTGTGATGACAAACTGAAGTTGTACTTCACTCAGGAGCTCGGTGCATGGCTGGCTATGTATTTTTATTGCTGAACGGAATTATCTGGAAAAACAGAAGTCCTGGAGTTGGTTTAGCTTTATATAAAAGTTATGGTGGACTACCACTGATAGGCATTAGTATTCTGGGGTGCCATAGGTGTAGGTGGTTACATAAAGTCTTGATTTACCGTGTGTGGACATGCAGGGTTGTCTTTGTGGCTTGCAGATTGGACCACTGGGGCCACTGATCAAGAGCTGCCTACACTCAGCACCAGCAGTTTTATAAATCATGGGAAGTCATTTCTACAGGCTTATGCCACAAGTACCACATAGGTTCATCGGTAGGTACTAGGCTATCGGCCCGAGGGCCTACATAAGCCTAGCCAACAAGGTTCCCTGGCTTACATCACCCAAGAAAGTTATTTTATTTTCCTGTGCCACTGTTGAGCAAAGACATAGAAGTGATCCCCGGGGTGTACTTCCTGTTTCCCATCCACTCATCAAGATTTTTCTTGAAGAGTCCTAATGAAGAGCTTTGCTTGACATAGATGGGTAGCCTGTTCCAGAGTATGGGAAGTCTCTGGAACAGGAATCTGTCCCTCCAGCATGTCCTGTTTATTGTGGTGACAAGGTTTAGGTCCCTAGACTGTGTAGCTCGGTGGGATTGGGATTTCTTTAGGTGAAGCATGTCCAACAGCTCTGGGTTTGACATAGCTTTATATGTTAGGCAGAGATCACCTTGGAGTAGGCGATATGCTACTGAGTAAAGCTGATGATTTTTGAGATGATCAGTGTAGGGCATCTGTTTGAGGCCAGTAATCTTCTTTGTGAGGTACTTCTGTGGCCTTTCCAGCTGCTGCAGATGTCTTGTGAGGTACATTCCAAAAGGGGTGTTGTACTCTATAATGGGTCTAATGAGTGTCGAGTAGAGGGGAACAATGACCTCTTTTTTCCTGGATGAGAACCCTTTTATGATGAGGTGTGCCATGTAGAAGGACTTCCTGGCTACTGTGACGATGTGACTATCAAAGGACAGACTACTGTCCACTTGGGTCCCAAGGTCTCTTATCACACATTCGGTGTTAAGTAGACTGCTGTCTATGTAGTAGTTAATGGGTACAGAGTTTTTACCAAAGGGGATGACAATGCACTTTTTGGCATTGAGCATGAGGCCATGGCTCTGACACCAGGCATCTGTCTCAGCGAGGCCCTTCTGTAGGATTTTCACATCATTTGGGTACTCGACTATGGTTCCTAGTTTGTAGTCATTTGCGAACTTCATTAGCCAGAGGCCTTCTGTGTTAGCCTGTACTTCAGAGATGTAGATACCAAACAGGAGAGGTCCCCGGACTGAACCCTGTGGTACTCTACTTGTCACTGGTTTGAGGGCAGATTTGGAGTGTGCAACGTTTACAGTGTGGGTTCTGTCACTGAGCCAGTCGGCAACCCATCTTGTCACGTAGGGATTTATAAACCTAGTTTAGTGAGTTTAGCTATAATTCCAGAATAGGGGATGGTGTTGAAAGTCTTGGTGAGGTCAAGATAGGCCGTGTGAACCACCTTACCCTCATCTACAGCTTTGGTGACTGCCTCAAAGAAGTCGATCAGGTTCAGGAGGCATGATCTGCCTTTCACAAACCCAAACTGGGTGGGATCCAGAGTTTGGAGGTTACCAATGTCTTTGTTTATGAGTTCCATGGCCTTGCAGACCAGGCTCGTCAGGCTAATAGGGCGATAGTTCCCGGGATCATTGGTGTCTAACTGCAGGCTTTTTCTGAATCTTACATTTGGACATGACTGCAACAAAATAAGTATGTTACAAAAATAAATAAGAGTGGTATATTGAACAAAGCAGGTGATTTTGGATGCAATGTTATATCCTAAGTTGGGTAGATATGGAGGAGGCCTACTGTAGTTTAAGACACTGAAGTGCAAAACAAGTAAAATTTATAGGAGATGAACTTACTTTTCCAATTGGGTTTAAACAGTTTTTGTATATAACCTGACCGATATAAATTGTAAGCAGCAAAGAAATCAAGAAACATTTTGAATTTCACCCTTGCTGTTTTCATTCAGAAATGTTTGAATGAAATATTGGTTGGTTTTATAGACTTGCACATCACCATGGTTTTCACTTATAGTGCACTCATGGGAGCAGTTCATCAGCAGGCTCTGGTAGAACTGAAAGCTTAAAAGAGCAGTTTATATAGGTTATGGGATGCTCACATCTAGGAGAATTTTACATTGCTGATGACTGTCATCTTGCATAAAATGACAACGTTCACATTTTTGACTAGAAAAGAGAATATGTCTGCAGGTTTCAAAATTATTAAACTACAGTTGTTAGTAATGTTGCTATAGGTGGACATTAACTTAAATGCTTGCAGTTGGAAATTCTGGACTGATTGACCATTTTACTAAACTTGCAGATGTTGATAAGTAGCAGTGTGCTGCAGTGAAATAATGGCTGTGTGTGGATAACAGCAGCACTGTGCTGTAGAGAGTAAACTGTCTTACTGCAAGCAGAAAGTTACATCAGGTCGAAAAAATTACATCTATAGGTAGCTCAAGTTCTTGCTAGTGTGGTTTCTCTCAGTCTGTCATTACAGAATGAAAATGTTACTATAGTTTTCTTGTGACGAAACAGCCTTGTTGCCGTTACTTTTGGATCATGGCGTAAAATTGTTAAAATGACTGCATGCACAGATTTCCTTTAAATGCTACATGCCACAGTACATATCAGTTCTGCTGTTTTTCTGGCAGCCTCATACCATATAAAAATAGCTATGCATAGCATTGCTTTGGAGAATAGAACTTAATATGTTGTAGTGTGGAAGAAAATGACTACAGTACCTTTCTGTAGGTACACCTTCTACACAAGAGCTACGAGGAAACATATCCCCAAATCAGGAAAAGTGTCAGACTCGTTTACAGAGTGAATGAGCTTACTGAGGTCACTTTTGAAGAACTGTCACTTTGTGTGACCACTAGAAGGAACCGCTTCTTCAAGAAACATTAACGAAGAATAATGTAGCAGCCTACTAGACAACAGTAACATGAAAAAGCCTAACATGTAGAGGCATGCTTTAAGCCAGTGTTAAATATTATAACTGCCTAACATAGGTTCTTTGGATGGCATTAACAACAAATGGACTGAGCGCCGGGTCAGTCCTAATCTGGCAAGAAAAGTATGAAGCCAAATTCACTGGGAGCCAGGCCCATTGCAGAACAAGTCATTTTAAGTCAGTGGATAGATTAATTTATTGCCTGACATTTTAAATAGAAATTTGCATAATTCTTGCATTTCCTTTTAACTATGATGAAGATATGTTTCTCATTAGCAATGGCTGATATAACCGACACATTTCATTAAACTACTGTTGTATGTAAATGTTGCATATTAGTGACACATTTCTTAAGCATGTAGAAAATTTTCTGTTAACTATATATTTGGGTAAGTTATGTAACTGTGCTTGAAGTCTGACTATTTTGGGCTTCTTGAATGTGTAGATTATGCCTGTCAATGTAACTTGGTACATGATTTTTTTTGGCTAATTGTTTCCTCATAACAGGTTTGTTTTCCAAACAGTATACAAAGCTTTATTTTCTGCCATTTATTTAAGATTTTTGTTTAGAGTTGGTGTTGCAACAGTCGGTGAATTGAATTCATACACTGAAAATATGTTTTTCTGTCATTCGTTGTGGAGGTAATCATTTGAGTTAAATGCACCTATTTTTTTATGCAAGCTGACTTGTGTAAGGAAAAAAATATTCTGATGTTTACCAAAAATGTACTCAAGTTTTATATTTGTGGATAATTTGCCAGTGAATGTTTCAGATTTTAAACTGATGGTAATGCTTCTGGTAACATCATGTGTTGTTTCATGAATTATTCAAGTAGTACTTCTGAAAATTCATTTTTGTCTGGTGTGTATTTTCTTTGACTTTTATTTTAAGCATGGTGATAGCCATACTCTCTACTATTCAAGTTTTAAAATGTAGTTTTACATACTGTATAATTTTTGAGGGGGTATGCACTTCATGACAAAAACTAAATCCAGAAATAGGCAGTTCAGTCATTTCCTTAATGCCTTTTAGGAACAGAAGAGCCCATGGTAGAGATAATAAAACGTTATGTGTGAAACATGTTTTATAATGGTTTCCTTGAAATGCATTTTCCATTGTATCAAAGGAATGCTAGTTTAGAATGCACCAAAATAGGTTTTAAATATTTCTCCTTTAAACCTAGCAAGTTGCTAGAGTAACAGTATTTGTGGTAGAGTGCATTTTTCTTGAGGATATGAAGTGTGATACCATAATGTATGTCATTATTTAGTGACTTCAGTCCTGCATAACTTGCCAGAAAACCACAAATTTTATGACGAACAGGCAAAAAATTGAAGGTAGAAATCTGGATATTCTGCAAAAATCTGGAGAGTTAAGAGGTAGGGTTGCAAAATAGATAGATGTTCACAGTTCAGGGTTTGATTCTCACCTTGGGAAAATTGTCTAGCCTTAAAATGGCCTGCAAGTGCAGTTAGCAAAATACTTACCTATGAACCCATGAAATGCCAACTATGGTAGTTGGTGTCAATTACACAATAGGTAGCACACTCACCTTTGTTGCAGAAGGTTGTCGGTTCTATTCTCATGCCAGGTAGATTGATTGCTGATACTGCAGTGTAGCATAAGGGGGTGCTGCACTCTTGGGTGTATCATCCTTTGGATGAGATGTCAAACTCAGCGCCCGTCTGTCTGAGGTAGTGGTAGCTCAGGTGGATGTAAAAAAAAATCCCATAGCACCTATCAAAAAGAGTAGTGGAAGTTCTCCAATGCTGTGGTCATATTTCCACTAATAGTATAAATGCCACCTCGTGTCTCCCCTGTAACGAGGCCAGTAGCCGAGTGTGACTAGCCAGGTCAGCATATAAATAAATAATATGTTTGATTCTGAATGCAGGGCTAAGGAATTTAGCAGACCCTTCCCAGTCTGCCTTACAAGCAAGATAAATTAACAAAGGGAATGAAAGTAAAATGATGGGAAATGTGGCAGCTGCCACTCATTTATGTAATGTCAAGGCTATCTGGATATGCGCCTGGTCTTGAATTAAGATTACATCCTTGATTTACTCCAGTTAAAAATACCACTTTGGTGTACCCTAAGGTAAGTGTCTACATAGGATAAGTAAACCATTCCTGACTAAAACCAATGTGCTGTGTAAAGGAAAGCATTGTATACAATTCTGCTGCAGCATAGCTCTCAACCTGTTAGAACAAAAAATCTGGACAGAGACAAAAATAATGGGGGACAAACACCAAAAATAGGGACAACATTGAAATATTGCTCTTATAAACTTAGAAAGTTGATAGAATAAAGGTCTTGTGTTATCATGTAGTTTCTGAAGGATATGAAGATTGAAACTCAAATGCCTGTAATTATTTAATGAATTCAATCCTTACTGATTTAACAACAAAAATCCAGAAAACCACAGATGTTATGAGGCAAAAATCTTGACATTCTGTGAAAATCTGTACAGTTGAGAGGTATGTGTTGCAGAATACAAGACAGACACTGAAGTACCATCTCCATTAAATCATTGTATACCACTGTGCAAAATAAAATAAAAAAAAAAAACGAAGGGAACCATTTTAAGTGGTAGATTGCAACCTAATTAAAAGCAAAGGCAGCTGAGGACCTTCCAACACCACTTGCACTACAGTGTTTAGAAGAGAATGTGGCAGTACTTGCTTTGATATGGTGCTGCATAAAAACAGCTAAGCATTTACTTGAGCTCATCAGCTGTTTTATTCATGTCCTCCTGAGGACAGACATAGTGCTTACTCACTAGATACCCTTCTTTCTTAAGCTGCCGTCATTTAAGTTACTTGATTTACTGAATTGTCTGGCAGGCAGCATTTATGTTCCCTAGACAGTTTAATTACTTGCATGTTTGGCAGGATGTCCTTTTTGATATTTTTTTTAATAATCATTGATAAAGCTAAATATATTGGTGCATAGCAGAAAGAGAACAGCTGCAACTTTAGCAAAAGAGAGAATAGGTATAGTTTAGTGTTTTTTTTTAAATGAAGGCTAGATTATTAAACTTGCATTTGTTCTATTTGAGAGGGCAAGCTTTCATTCAGTCCTTTTCCAATATGTGCTTTATTCTTCCAAGAGCCATGAGATACCCGGACTGTATCTTGGCAAACAGCAGAAATAAAACAGAGAAGCAGTGGTGGAGAGAGTGCCAGTGTGACACACACACACACACACACACACACACACACACACACACACACACACACACACACACACACACACACACACACACACACACACACACACAGAGACAGTTTAAAAGATCACCAGGTGAAGTGTTGATGTATTGGAGTGGCTTTTGGATGTAGGAGAAAACCATTGTGCCAAGCAGAAACTCGAGGGACAGGGCAAATATCCCTACACCTCACAGAAACCAACACAACAGGAAGTCAAGCTGAAGATTAAGTACTGTGAAGCAGCAGTGTTTACTGTTGCACTGGTGTGCACCCATTTTTGAGGATAGTCACTTATTTCATTCAGCATAAAATGGCACATATTATTGCTTCCTCTGGTAGTAGTTGCTGTTTTATCAGATTGGTCCATTAAATTAAAATACTTTTTCTACCAGTACCTAGAAGAGCCAGTGTATTGGCTGATCTGCAGAATAAAGCCAGCGCTTAAAATCAATGAAGCTTTTTATATTTCATTGATGTAATTGCATGGCTGTTGATTTATATTAGTATAAAATAAGTACTGACTTCTCCTTCTTGTAAAATTGGCAGACTGTTGTTATACATTTATTGAAGATAGCATTTTTTTAGTAAACACATAGTTTTTGCATTTTTGCATCCCAGGCTTATGAGTTTTCAGTACTAGATTGCAGAAGAGCCTAAATGTTGTTCACCAGATAATCTACTGTCACTTGGCTTGTGTACGTTACACGTGGCCTGTCTTTCAGCAGCATCCATTCTGCTTTTTTCTTTCTTTTGCACTCTAGTATGTGGCACAGCAAGGAGATGGGTCTTGATGTGTTCGCCGTCTTAATACTTTATCGTCTGAACGTCACATTACCCTTAATCTTTCTTTTGTGTCATATTGTCTGACCATCACACTTCCTCCTTGTGAGCCATTTCCATGTGCCCTTCCTCTCAAAAATCGTCTCCCACATTCTCCTTTACTGGTATAACGTCAGTACCGTTCGTTGCTATCATGCCTCTTTGTCTCACCCCTTTACTTCGGTATGGCAGTCTACTCTGTTGAATATTATTAATGAATTTTCTATTGCTAGTGTTGGCTAACTACAGTTAAATCTTTTGATGTATCAATTTGTTTATTAATGTCTCATTCTGGCGTTTTGTTTTATATTGTAACAATATGATTAGTGTGTTTAGTCCACCTGCATAACATTAACTGTGTGTTTTACTTGTGACTTGATACTTTGATACTAGTTTTGAATTGTGTTTGAGGAAGTCCACCACCTTCTGTGCTTATTAAATGTGCAGTCACTTAGATTATTTTTTTTTTTTATGAGCGTGAATAAATCTGTCAGTACCTAAACTACATATGATGACTGATGTACTTCTGATGAAGAGGCTTTTTGGCTAATGAAGAGCGGCATAGACTGGTCTTGAAAACCCATTTTACCCTTCATACTTTGTGTTTATCTGGGAAGATCCCTGGAGTGTTAAGGGTCTCTTCTAGTGCCCTTTATTAGGAATGCTGTAAATGTAGCCTGGAAACACCCTGACTCTATCACTTTAACACCTAAGAAAGAAAATGTCCTTAATACTTCTCCCCTAAGGGGGGTGTAACACCTCTCCAAGTATCCATGAGTGGACTTGTGGTGGACAGAAGCGATCACAAAAAAGTTCTACCAACTAGAACACTTTGCCATCCAACAAGGAACATCTAAAGCTTTGGACAGATGTTTCAAGAGAAATACCTCTCTCATAGGATCCTCAACTGGTCATCTCACTTGTCCTTGTTCTAGTCATACCTTATACCTAAGAGGATGGAATATCTAGAGGAAGTTCCAGAGTTGAGAACTTGTCAGTGGCTTCCAAGATGGGCTACCATACAAGCCACTGTAACTTTAATTGTGCATCTAGATACCTAGCTAGAGCTGCTGGCTCAGGTGTGTGCTTGCACAAGATGGGTTGGCTGATATTTGTCCCCCATGAGTAATTTAGCAACAATATTCTGGATGCCCACTGTATGGATGGAGTGCTTTTTATCCAGGCCATTGAGGACCTGGTTAATAATCTACTGAGAAGAAAACAGGCTCTCAACCCCATAAAATGTCTTTTATGACCCTCTTGTTTTCTAACTCTTTATCCTTTTCTAAGCCATGGAAAGTCCAAAAAGAAGATGCTTCCTCACCACCCATGAGTGGCACTGAAGCATCTCACTATTGTACCTTCCCCTGTGTTGGCAGGGTCTCCCAGGAGATTCCATCAGCCACAACACTGGAATTATGACACCAGTCTGGGACTGCTAGTGAGAGGGTAGTTTTTCTCCTTTGTCCTGGCTTGGAGGACCATCACAAAGGATCACAGTGTTCAAAATGTGGTTAGTGTTGGCCTTATTCTACTGAACCATTCTACTTTACTGAATATGTTGCAAGGAGCCCAGACTGTAAAACTTAAAGGGAACATAGAGGTTGTCCTGCTTTTGATCAAAGTCAGGTGTTCGACTACCATCTCTTTCTGGTTATGAATGGGCCAGATGATTGCCACCTCATTCTAGACCTCAGTGACTTCAGCTAGCATGTCCATTATATTTTTGTATGGTCACAAATAAATAAGGAAAAAATGGCTTGAAAGGGTTCACTGCAAGTATAAGATGGTATTGCTTTTGTGAATACTGGCATCTGTCTAGTCAAACCTGCATCATGTGTATTGTAGTCAAGGCTTTATCCCTTTTTATCAAGGAGACAGAATTTTAGTCATCTTCTTCATGTTGCTCTGAAGTTTTGAATACAAAATATATAAATTTGCCATGCCAACCTTCAGCCCAAAGACAAAAATGCATGTAATTGCCTGACCAGTAGATTCTAAGCTCTAAAAATATTGTGGAGAAGCTTGTTAAAGTTCACAAATAAATAACAAGAGTTTTACCTTTTAGTCTTGAGTCAAGAATAATGCTTCAGGGTGTGCAAGTTACTGGTTTATTCCATAAACAGCACTGGAAGACTGCCTGCAAAGATTTTCAAATCAGTCTCAGAGAACAAAGAAAAAAAAAAGTTACATATTTACCTTTTCGTATCACTTTCATGCATGCAGTTCTTTGATGCTACATTACATTCAATGAATCAATGTATTTAAAAATGTCCTCATCCCTTATGATCCTGTCTTATAGCTTCACTTGAATACTTGACAAATATGCCTTGTTAAGACTTAGACCACTCTAAGAATTTATCTTTTAACCTTGTAACATTTAATACCAGTGCACAATGTCTTACAGACACATACCTCTCAACCTCTTAGAGCAAGAAATCTGGACAAAGCCATAAATAATGGGAGGACAAAGGCCCAAAAATAGGGACACTTTTTAAATATTGCTCTTACAAACTTAGAAAGTGGATAGAATAACAGGTTTTGTATTAGCATGATTTTTCTGAAAGGTACGAAGTCTGAAATTCAAATGTCATTATTTTCTGACTTCAGCCCAAAATGATTTACCAATGACTTATCAATGATTTACCAGAAAACCACAATTTTATGAGAAACAGACCAAAAATATAAGTCAAAAATCTGGACATTCTGTGAAAATCTGTACAGCTGAGCGGTGTGTAACAGACATCCTTACAAAGACTCATCCTGAGCCTCAGAAGGTCAGAGCATATTGTTAATTTATCTGGTTTCAAAAGATTCCTGGAATTTTTTTCTTTACATGCGTGAATGGGCGTTCCTTCGTTAAAGGCTGTGCGTTGGGTCCGGCAAGCCAGCACGTCAAAATCTACTGCCAATCATTAGCGGACCGGAGTTCCGCTGTGGCGATAAAACGAAAAGCGAGCAGCATTTTGTGTATTTATCTGGTTTCAAAAGATTCCTCAAGCCAGCACGTCAAAATCTACTGCCAATCATTAGCGGACCGGAGTTCCGCTGTGGCGACCCCTAACCGGGAAAAGCCGAAAGAAACAAACAAACAATCATTCTGAAACTAGACTCTTTAAAAGCATAGTATAACAGAATAACATCCCTTAACTCCTTCAGCACTTACTTCGTCTTCAGTCAGTACAAA